>NC_139345.1:178206030-178358530 GCF_055883805.1 Amblyomma maculatum | reverse complement strand
CCTGATGGCAGCTGGTCATAACGCGGCTTTTCGAAAAAGGTGGGGAGCACAGCCAGAATCTAACAGCAACTGATACTTTTAGACTGCGAGCGTTGTCCTCAGGCATGGCGCCTCTTCGTCAGTGCTGGAGGTACTTTGGAAATCTGTCGATTCCTTCTGTTTACGACGATGTCCTTAAACGTTTTAGTTCCTGCATTTAAAAGCCGCTGATAAGTGAACGTGAGCGATTATCAGCGGTTGTGAGGAGCCATGCTACTTTCTGCGCCCATCCTGCGTCAACCCACTGCGAATATTCCGTAGCCTTTCTTTCCCTTCAGCTGAAACTCGCACAGCCTCTCCGTGCATAGCTGATGTCGAATGTCCGACAGCAAGTATGTCATGACACACTGATACCGCAACGCCACAACATACTTCACTCGCCCACACTGCAACCCGAGGCTTCTGAATCACGGTATACACCGCAGCAGCTCGGTTCCTGTAGGAGCATCGCAGTTTTTCATGCTTGGCGCCAATATATAGTAACAGAAGACAGCGCGCTTTTTTTTTTCGTCATTTTATTTCTCTTTTTCTTCGGAATGCGTAAACCGATTGTGTTATACGTAACCTGGCATCGTCTGCCTCACACGTCACGCGTACGTCACAGTTTGAACAAAATGGCCAATTGTCGAAAATAGGGCATCTGATTCAAAACCGTGGCGATACGTGTGCCAGCAGTCCATCCATCAACTCTTTATCGATATCTACTGCATATCTAAAAAACTAATGCCATCACTTTGAAACAGTTTTCAACCCTTTTACATAAAGTGCTATCCACACTTTTTTTTTCCCCAACCGTATGCTTATTGTTCATCCTTCACCTGCAACCTGCTGTTTTCATTTCCTCATGTCACTCTTCCCACAGACATTGTTTTTAGTTGATAATGTTGTAGTTTTTAAGATTCTATCGCTTTTATCCTTTCTTTTACACCATTCCCCGCGTTTCCTCAGTTACAGCTTGCCTGGAGACTACTTAATGCGCGTGCACCGTTCGAATAAACTTCAGCTGTAAGTCATCATCTGTTTTATTCGTTCCTCGCATTGTTCTGTGTTTGCGCTTTTCCCTTTTTAGGAATAGAAAATCAACTTGCCCGTAACGACTCCCTCTTATATAAGTATTAGCCGCGTCAGATAGAGGAGACAGGCTAAAGTGTTCGTGGTGGAAAGAAAACTAAACGTACCGATATCCACGACTGTTAATTTTTTAAGGCGAAAGCACTTCTAGGCTGATGGTGTAAATCTCGCTCCTGTGATATGTGTCAGTGAGATGCGTCCGCAAGACGTCGTAATAGGTTCTGACGCGGAATAATTCCCCCGGCGATGACGTTGGAATAGGTTGTGAAGTCGACATAATTTCCCTTTTCGGTTAGTTAGGAATTGATTCTTCTACGTCGAAGAGTGGAATACTGAGATTCCGATGTGGCCGATCACGTAGCCAAAGCCAGAGCTTCGTTTCTTGAACGAATCACGCGCGCACTTGCTGACTGAAAATCTTATATTTGTATAACTTCAACTTATTCTGTTTCCCGTTATGTGTGCCCCATCTCTTATATAATACCTTCTAACGAAGGTTTTTAAGGTATTAAAGGGAAAGTGATATTATAACAAGTACACAAACACGCAAGACAGAGGTAGGAGACGTAGAAGAAAGAATCAAAGTGCAATCCTGTAATTTTTAAGGCTTCTTTAATAAGGTCATACGCGTGATAGAATCTCAAGTACCTCTCCAGTCTCTGCTTCTTTCAGCACTGCTCTTGCTGCCTTTGCAGAACCTAAGCCGAACTTCCTTATGCCCCCCCCCCCCCCCCCCCTCGTCAAGGGAAATAGTAGAAATCCCGGTAGCTCGACAGCGTGGTTTTAAAGTTACAATATGTGCTTTCTTGTGACAAAGGAAGAAATAAGGGGAACTTTACTAAGACAATTTTGCAATATTTGGGCCAGGTGCAGAAGTTAAAAGTCTGTTAAGAGATAGGAAGCCGTCTTGTTAAGAGCCTAGTAGAACTCCCTGAGCAGGCTGGCGGCTTGGCAGAATCATACATGTTCTATGCAGAGGGGGGGGGGGGGGGGGTGGTAAAATATTCTAACAGAAAATAGTGAACAGAACGAGGCAGAAGAGAAAGACAACATGAGTGCTACAACAATGGACGTTCTAACTGGACAGATAGTTGTCATGATTTTTTTTCGTCTTCTTTTATCTGCACCTGCTGCATTTTCTGTGTGGTGGTTTTCGAATGGGTACCTATGCTTAGTTAGTGAGCTGCATTTTTTTTGTGTGTCTCTGCGTGCAATAGAACGTCAGTTGTTGCCAACACTCATGCCGTTTCTCTCCCCTTTTTCCTGTTCGTTGCAAAACGTTAAGTTATTCGAAAGCAAAATCAATTATCTCAACTTCAAGCTTTGACAAATGCCCTTGTCCCTCCCGCTTGTCTCTCTCTGTATCGCCTTCATTCAATTCTCTCGAGCCCCAACCATCGTGCTCAATTAGAACAACACTCTAATTAGGTCCTGCGTGATGGAATGGTCAACTGACCATTTTACTTTGCAAGAGATCGCTCATATACGCCTGATTAACAAGGCTAAAACATAAGGCGCTAATTTATTTATATATACTCCGTACAATTATTAAGTCGTCATTATCATCATCATCCTGAATATACCCACTGCAAGGCGAAGGCCTCTCCCATATTTCTCCAATTAACCCGGTTCTGTGCTAGCTGCATCCACTTGACCCTTGCGAAATTCTTAACCTCATCCGCCCTCCTGACTTTCTGCCGCCCCCTGCTATGCTTTCCTTCCCTTGAAATCCAGTTTGTTACCCTAAGCGACCATCGGTCATCCTCGCTTCGCACTACATGTCCTGCCCGTGCCCATTTTTTATTCTTAATTTCCACATGAATATCAGTAACTAGAGTTATTTCTCTGACCCAATGTGCGCGCTTCCTATCTCTTAATGTTACCCCTACCATTTTTCGTTCCATACCCCTCTGGGTTATCCTCAACTTAAGTAGAACTCTCTGCTGAAGTTTGCTTGGTAATAATTTAGTTGTATTTGTCAAGAGTCATCTCAGGCGCAATGTGGAGCGGCGGGGCAACTCCGAATGTTCTCTGCAGCGCAGAGCCTGCAACATGATTTGCGAGGAAACAAACTCACTGGTGCGACTGCCCGAGCACTTGTCGTCCTCACACAGACTCCTCTCGCTCCAAGCCTAGACAACCGCTCCTGCGGAATTCTTATTGACTTGTGAGAACAACGTCAGTTTTAGCCAGCTCCACCAAAGATGCTAAATAAGGCAGACAAACGAAAGCACACACACACACACATATATATATATATATATGACCATAACTATATATATATATATATATATATATATATATATATATATTCCTTGACAAAGGCCGGACCCCGGCCGAAACGTCGGAATAAAGTGTTGTTTTTTCTACCGTGTGTCACCTACCTTAAGTCTATATATATAAATATATATGAGTAGTGACGCCCGTTCACATAGATAATATATCTTTCCCGACAGGTCGTCTGCGGAGCTTAAACCACCGGTCGCGTTTGAAGGCGAGTTCCCCTCACTCAGAGACGCACTATGTGCAATAAGCACACTTCAGTGACGGGGTCTCGGCCACAAGGATGTGGCCTGAAACATCAAGGCGGAAACACAAGGCCGTGTTTATGCTCGCCGAGCTCTACTTCCTATCCGCCCACTGCGTGACACACCTTGAAAACACGCTTTTATACCCCATTTCATCTACAAATAAACACCTATCCAGGAAGATTCTTACTTTCTCCTGCGATTTCAGGCTGTGAGGTACGGTAACCTCTACCACTTCCATCACCTTACCCAACACTGTAGGTAAATGCATTTCCTTGGTACGGCAGCATCTCATCTTTCACTCATCCATATCACATAGGCTCATACGTCCAAACAAGCCTCACCCATTAAGCCGCATTGTAATATAATCTGCTAAGCTGAGAAAAATGGCGCGCTCACAGCATTTTTAATTGTCGTGGATAAAATGTTTTCTCATATATTTCCGTTAGCTTTATTTCAGACGTGTATAAGATTTTCCTGTCGATTTCTTTACTAAGTACTAGCACCTAATTCTCCTTGTGTAACTTCAAAGCGTGCGTTGTTTCTCTTATTCTCGCTGATTAGATTTTTAGATAGCGCCGGTTGTTATGAACCAACTTTTGTTTTGTGCATGTATTGTTGTGAGGGGATAAACTGCCCGGATTTCAATTCAGCCGGACGCCAAATTTCTCCGGCTAACACCCCTTGGTAAGCTCCGACGCTGCGGCTCCATACAACGGTTCACTGGAAGGCAGCGTAGGCAAGGGACTTGTGCATACATCAGACAGCGTGGCGCTAGACATCTGGCGGCGGACCGTATTAAAAAACCCTACATCAATTTAATAACGGATTTGGTATACCGGTGTTTCGTACAGGCTGAACAGACATGAAACCGGGCGGAGCTATGATTTAGGAATTTTCTGTACGGTCGATGGCCCTCATTTTGGAACAAAAAAAGTGGCGCCGGGCTGGAAAAGACATGCAGAGCTATAAAATAACACGACTACAGTTGAGAAATGAAAAAGAATAGAAAAAAATATCGTTTTGTATACAGGCCGAGATTCCAACTTTGGTCCTTACTAACACAGCCCGGCACTCTAACCATTACTGCACAGTCGCTTCAGGTCAGGAGGATTATATATCTCCTTGTGTAGCGAACTTTGCTCTTTCGCGAATTATATATGTATATTTTTTTTTTCAGGTGTAAAAGATGACGACGTGTAATTCATCTATCACCCTTTAAACATGCTGAATCTTTTTCTTGGGTATAACGAGGGGGCACCAATGTCCCGAAAGTTGATACCGCATGGCTTTCCTGCACGCAGATCACGAAATATACTTATTTACTACTGCTGAGTGTTTTGCCATCCTCACTGAACGCATCTAATTTGTGCTGAGTACACAGATATCCGGTATAGTAATGCTTATCATATGGCATGATTTAGCTTCACATGCTGTCAGCGAAGCAGCAACCTTGATGAATGTAGTTACGACTATGAGTTTTGCATATGTAAACACTCGAGGAAGCGTCGCCGGATATGCGGCTATCTGTGAATATTTCGATGTGCAGCAAAGTGTGTCATTCTTGTTCGAGCATATTTTGGTCATCGCTAGCGAAATGCTAGGTTCTCCCTTGCACTTTCGCGTTGAAGATTCTTCAGTCGCAGATAAGAAGGTACACCACAAGCCCGAATGAGCTGCCGCGACTGTTGCAGTCACAAAAGTGATGCGATGCGCGTATGTTCTTGCTAGCGCACACTCCGATGGCTTCATATCTAAGAGGTATTAGCGAAACAAAGCGTATCCAACATATATAGAAAAGTTATAACGTAAAATGGGTATCGCTTCGTACTTATTAGCGCGCTGGCATGCTCTGGCATGGTCATTCTGGTTGAGCTTCATCGATCGGTCCCGCTTGAGTTGAGAAGCGGAAATACTGCGTCCGGTGTCTTTTCGATAAGTGACGAGTTCATCCGGCGTGAGTTAAACCGGACGTGATCTGTGCGGTATGAGCTCCATCCAACCAGTATTTTCCGCTTCAGATCCCTACCGGACCGGGATGTCCGATTTGAGATGCATACAGGAAATGGCCTGTTCGGTATTAGCTCTGTAGCGACCGGTTCGTCCAAATCGAGATCTATAATGGACATGGTCTGTCCGGTTCGAACTGCATACCGGACATGGCTTGCCCGACAAAGGCTCCATACCGGACTGGTCTTCCCGAATCGAACGTTATACTGGGTAGTTATAAACCTGTTTAAACATCATACCGGACTAGTCATACCGATATCAGGGTTGTACCGGTTAATGCGGGTAAAAGCCGGTAAAAGCAGGTTTGGGGCGGTATGGAAATTTTCAATAGGGGAGCGGTGGAACCCATAGCGCCACGGTGCGTTTGAATTGGGGGACCAGCGCACTCATTGGTTGGACTTTTGGGCAGCCGAAAAATCCTGCATTCAGATCGGAAAGTTTGAGTATGAATGGGTTCCCGGGCTGAGTAAGGACGAGCGCTGCAGCTTGAAGGGATAGACTGTATCGAGCATGCGTCGAGCGCAGTGCCCCTCGCAAGAAAGGGACGCGACGGAGTCCCACCGGCCGTCACTGAGCCTGAACACTTGCGTATGGCTAGTAGCTTTCGGGCCTATGCCAATCTTGTTCTGTACAATGCCTTGTAAGCAGTTTGTAAGACGCATTTTTTTGAAATCATCTACGCTTACTCGAATTCATCGCTACCGTCACGGGAGCTGGCAGCTCTGGATAACGCGGGACCAACTTCATGGCCCAACAATACAATATTCAAAGGCCTTTTCTACTCATATCGTTATCCTATTTTTCGGGTGTGTCCTAGTTGTCGAAGCGCTTTCCATTTATCGCTTCCATCCCCTGATAATAAAGCAGCCTTCCGACTGTTTTCCAGCTTGCGTACTCATGGTACAAACGATGTTAATTATATGAAGTATAATAATTTGTCAAGGGATACCTAGCACCGGCTACATTTATGGCGGCTAAAAGTCACTTGTGTAAAGCACTACCGGACTGCCGAATCCCAAGCTTTATCCTGTGGCTCCCAGAGTCTCAGTGGGAGACTCTTGTGGTCAGCAATTACGCCGAAAACCAGCGCATGATCATCTGCTTTGGTTTGAGGAGGATTAGGCTCCAATGAATTTCTTTTGGTCTGTAAAGATGTCCCTCACAGTGCTGGAGCACCCATGTGCTATTGCAGGGAGCTTCGCCCCCAAGATTTGCTTTTTTGGCAATAAACATTTCTACTATCACCTGAGGCATGCACCACCAACGGGCCCGGCAGTGCGATGACCGCTGTACTCTCTGCTTCTCTGACGGTGCTCTTTCCTTGTTGTGCATGTTGTCGTCTAACTTCCCGTTTCGATTGCTCGTTAATATGCTCTTGTGGCTACGCAAACTAGCCATGCACAACATTATTTGTGCCGCTTGCTGTGGATGTTTCTGTCCACCTCACCCATAAGCCAAGTAAGGCTTCCAGCTTAATACTTTTTTGCCATCCCCAAGACTGCAATCCAGAAAGGCGTTTTAGCGCGCTTACTTGAACGCAAGCATTGTACCAATAGAAAAACTGCTGCTAGATTTAGCGCAAGCTTTACTTCTTCCATGCAAAACCTGATTGTAATGTCTTTCCAAGAAATAGATTCAGGTGCTGCGCGAGGAGCCGACGTCGCTCGCTTTTTCTTCTACATCGCGCTCCCGCTTCTTCTTCAACACATCTGCCAAACTTTATTCGTGCCGGTACGTATCTCCCCGAATACATAACGTTGCCTCACTCAATGCCAGACACCATTCGAGTCTTTAGAATGTCGGCCTGTGGGGCGAGTTGGTTCATGACTTAATTGAAAAGTACTACAGCGCAAAATCGATGACATGAGAAAGAAAAGGACACCACATACACACTCATAGCTGTGGTGTCCTTTTTTTTTCTTGTGTAGTCGTCGTTGTGTCGTAGTGGTTTTCAGTCCTTTCCAGACCCTTGACCACCCTTTCCCTCCGCTGCTCATCTCACTCGCATCTTGGGACTTCCCCTATAAAATGGCCTGGACACATTTGTGTCGTCTAGACCCGGATGTGGTGTACTCGAGGCTCGCAGACAGCTAAGGAGGAGTCGCCGGTTGAAACCAGTGCTTCGGCTCTTAACGCTCGCAGACAGTCGTGAGGGAATAAACCACAGAAAACCGTGTTTGACTATGCTTAATCGAGCCTCCGCTCTGTGAAAACTGCCTGGGAAGGTTTCACTTGTGAAAAATTCAGGGAAGCTATTGGCAATGTTTTTGACCACTGAGGGAGTTTTTGTCTGGTTGTTTGCAATGTTTTTGACCTCTGAGAGAGTTATTGTCTGTTTTTTTTTTCTTTCTTTTTTTTTTTTTTGATGGCGACATAATCAAAATGGCTAGGCTGTATCAATTCATGCTTCCAGGTTATTCGTAGAAGCCTATCTGTGCATGACACGCAAAAATTTCTCCTTTTCTTTGTTATTTCTTCTTTATACTGATTTTGCCCATCCTGCTTGGACCAAAGAGGTTTGCAGTATCATGTAAATACAATAAATAAATAAATAAATAAACAGGGTTCGACCCACGCTTAAACCGGGCCATTTTTGCTGCGAATTTTGCAGTTGGAGTACTTCGCCAAGTGAGCTGGTTATAAAATCTGGCCTTGAAGGCCTATAGCTGTGCCCGTAGTACGATCGCTTAAAATATACCTCTTTGGGGTAAGCTAGTAGTGACCAGATTCCTCATTCATATAATCATATACTATTACTGTCCAGAGGGGCGTCCATTTCCAATACGGAAAATAATGAAATTTGTTTTGTTTGTTTTTTTGCCGAATTTTGCGGCCCCTCATTCTTGCCCAGTACAGTCCACGAATGCAAGACGCCTCCAGCTGGAACTGCCAAGCCCTCAGCAATGACGTTCTATTTTTATAATGCTTAAAACTTCTTTTGCTATCATGGGAATAGCTAATGACAGTATATTCCCATGCACTGTGTCGAAAGTGTGCAAGATAGTTCATTGCAAAAAGTGCCGCTCCCTGGGCAGGCAATATTTAGGGCACTAACACGATACCCAAAAAGTAGCGCTGCAGAAAAGGAGCATAGAGAAAGCGAGATAAACAGCATGTCTTTATATTTCACAGGAAGCACGTTTATAACCCAGAAATTAACATGTTGTCACATTTGTGACGATTAATCTCTTACAAACGCGAGTTCTTTGTCGCTGCGGACTGCGAAGCTAGGATGTGCTGACCCATATGAGGCTTTATCTGCTAATAAATTCTAACCTTCTAAGAGATGTACGTCGCGCAGTCTCTCTCAAGGATAATTGAACCGAAAACATGTTGAGCACAATCGCAAGGCCACAAGAAGCTAACGTGCCTAAGTAGCATTCGGCTTAGCCAGGTAAACGGGCCATTTTTTTTATCTTCGTTTACTTTTGCATAGTGCAATTTTGTGATTTATATTTGCAAACGTTATGCTGAATAACTATGCCATTATTGCTGGTTTAATCGCATTTTCGTGTCCTGAAACGTTTCTCTATGTTGCGTTTTAAGTTCGAAACAGTGTGCGATGCAGTTATGATCGAATTAAAAAAAAATTTATTTCCAGCAATATACAGGAAATAGGCCTCGAGCGAAAAGCTACAGCGATAGCTTGAGAGATGCCCGCGGCCCAGTAATGGCAGAACAACAGGACGTGTGACATTAAGGCGAAGATATACATATATAACATGAAAATAATGAAGCACAGAAAGAGCAGTTCTCAGTTCAGTCGTTAAGTCGTGTCCGACTCTTCGTGACCTTATGGACCATGTCACGCCATGCTTTCCGGTCTCTCACTGTCTTCCTAACATCACATAACTTCATCTGCAGTGCCTCGAGGATGCAATCTAACCATCGCGTTCGCTGCCTACCCCTTCTCCGGCGACCCTCAACCTTTCCCAACATCAAATCCTTCTCCAGCGACTCCTCTGTTGTCATCAGATGACCAAAGTAGCTGAGCTTTAACTTTAGAATTTGACCTTCCAATGAGCAGTCAGGATTTGTGGTCGACAATATCGACTGATTGCATCTTCTGGCAATCCAAGGAACTCTCAAGAGTCTTCGCCAGCACCACAATTCAAATGCGTCAATTCTTCGGCGGTCAGCCTTTTTCACAGTCCAACTCTCGCATCCATACATCACAACTGGAAAGACCATAGCACGAGTTATACGGATCTTGGTTGGCAGACTAATGTCTCTGCTCTTTACTAGGCGGTCAAGGCTAACCATTGCTCTCTTTCCCAGAAGCAGGCGTCTCCTAATTTCATGGCTGCCGTCTCCTTCCGAGGTAATCTTGGAGCCCAAGAAGAGAAAATCTGTCACAGCTTCCACTTCTTGTCCATTGATGCTCCAGGACTTGATAGGGCAAGACGCCATGATCTTTGTCTTTTTAATGTTCAGTTTAAACCCAAACTTCTCACTGTCTTCTTGTACGCCCATCAGAAGTCTCTTGAGTTCCACTTCACTTTCTGCCATTAAAGTGGTATCATCCGCATATCTAAGGTTGTTGATACGTTTTCCAGCAATCTTCACTCCAGCTGAAGACTCGTCCAGACCGGCCTTCCTCATGATGCACCCTGCATATAGGTTAAATAGGCAGGGTGACAGTATGCAGCCTTGCCTCACTCCTTTCTCGATCGGAAACCGATCAGTAAGACCATGCCCAGTTCTGACTGTGGCCTCTTGCCCTTCATACAGGTTCCTGAGGAGACAGATGAGGTGAGATGGAATTCCCATCTCTTGGAGAGCTTGCCACAATCTGCTGTGATCTACGCAGTCAAACGCTTTCGCATAATCAATAAAGCAGAAGTAGATGGGTTTCTGGAACTCTCTTGCTTTTTCCATGATCCAGCGAAAGTTGGCAATTTGGTCTCTATTTCCTCTGCCCTTGCGAAACCCAGCTTGCACGTCCGGAAGCTCCCGATCCACATACTGCTGCAGCCTACCTTGGAGGATTTTCAACATCACCTTGCTAGCTTGCGAAATAAGCGCGATCGTGCGGTAGTTGGAACAATCTTTGGCACTGCCTTTCTTTGGAATGGGGATGTAAACTGACTTCCTCCAATCCTGTGACCACTGCAGGGTTGTCCAAATCTTCTGACATGATGTATGCAGAATGTTAACAGCGTCATGGTTGAGGTTTTGAAGCAACTCAGCTGGAATGCCATCAATTCCGCTAGCTTTGTTCTTAGCAAGGCTGGCTAAGGCCCATTCAACTTTACTCTTCAGGATGCCCGGCTCGAGATCAGTAATCAAAACTGTCTTATGTTGGGTTTGCACATTCGGGTCCTTATTGTACAGTTCTTCTGTGTATGCCTGCCACCTCTTCTTTATCTCTGATGCTTCAGTGAGGTCCTTGCCTCGTTTGTCCTTTATCACGCCCAGCTTAGCACAGAAGCTTCCTTTGATATCTTTGATTGTCTTATACAGAGCTCTTGTGTTCCTTAATTGGCTGTTGACCTCAACTGCTTGGCACTGTATGTTCAGGAAGCCATTCTTATCTCTCCTTGCTATTTTCTGAAAATCCTCATTGAGAACCTTGTATCTTTCTCTTTCCCCCATAACTTTTGCCATCCTCCTTTCCTCAGCTATCTGCAAAGCCTCTTCAGATAACCAGTTTGCTTTCTTGCATTTCTTTTGCTTTGGAACTACCTTAGTAGCAACTTCTTGTATTATATCACGAACATCGGTCCACATCTCTTCGGGCTCTCTGTCTTCTAGATCTAATCCTTGAAATCGATTCCTCACTTCCACAGCATATTCTAATGGAATTTGATCCAGATCATACCTGAAAGGCCTTCTAGTTTTCTGCGTTTTCCTCAATCGAAACTTAATATTGGCATCAAGAAGCTGATGATCGGTGCCACAATCGGCCCCAGGCCTTGTTTTTACTGCTTGTATAGCGCTTCTCCATCTCTGCCGGCAAAGAATATAATCGATCTGATTCCTGTTCAGACCGTCCGGCGAAGTCCATATGTACAGGCGCCTCTTGTGCTGTTGAAAATGAGTATTCGCTATGGTCAGGTTGTTTTCTTGACAAAACTCTACTAGCCTCTGCCCAGCTTCATTTGGCTCGCCAAGACCGAACTTGCCTATAATTCCGGATGTTTCTTCACTCCCGACCTTAGCATTCCAGTCTCCTATGAGAAAAACGACGTCTGATGATGGGGTGCGGTCTAAAAGGCATTGTAGGTCCGCATAAAATCTCTGAACGCCAGCTTCTTCAGCAGTAGTGGTCGGTGCATAGACTTGGATAACTGTTATGTTGAAAGGGTGACCTTGGGTCCGAAGTGAAATCATTCGGTCGTTTTTGGGGTTGTACCCTAGTACTGCTTTCCCCATTCTTCTCTTTACTATGAGAGCGACCCCATTCCTTCTCTTGGATTCGTGCCCACAATAAAAGACATAATGGTCGCCGGAGTTAAATTCTCCCATTCCGGTCCACTTCAGCTCACTGATACCCAAAATATCAATGTTCAATCTGTCCATTTCTCGCTTGACGACATCCAGTTTACCTTGCGTCATAGATCTTACATTCCATGTTGATATGTGATATATCTCCTTGCAACGTCGGACTTTCCGGTCGCTTCCCGACACATCCACAACTGAGCGTCCTTTTGGCTTTAGCCCAGCTGCTTCATTCGTCCTGGAGCTACTAGGAATCGCCCTTTGTTCATCCCCAGTAACATGTGGGATGCCTTCCAACCTGGGGGGCTCATCTTCCGGCGCCTTATCTTTAATGGTATTGTGACTGGCCATAGGGTTTTCTTGGCAGGAAATACTGGAATGGGTTGCCATTACCTTCTCTAGTGAATCACATTTTGTCAGAACTCTCTGCCGTGACCTGTCTATCTTGGGTGGCCCTACACAGCAGAGCCCACGACTTCATCGAGTTTCGCAAGCCCCTCCGCCACGACAAGGCAGTGATCCATGAAGAGGACAGATAGAGCACATATATACAAATGAAACAGCAAATTAAAAAACAGCACAGTAAATTAACGGCCCACAATAGTGTAACAGTATGCACTAAATATGGCAAAACGTAATGAAAATGAAGTGACTATTCTTGTAATAATGTTTAAGGCAAGGAACAGAAACAGAGGGACAGTGCGGAATTGATAAAATATAGCTTAAAGTCCTTAATTGAGGCGGTAAAGATGATTGGGTTGTGCATGTTATAATGATATAATATGCATAGTAAAGTAAAACGAAGGCTCTGGTTACCGTATAACGTCCTCGTTCGAGGAACGTCCATATTTGTTTCTTTCTGGTGTGAAAGGGTTTCTCGTAAGTCTTAAGTCCAGATATATTCTTCAAGAAGTCAGTTAAGCATTGAGGTGACAATTTAAGGCAGTGAAGTAGACGATACTCAAACAGAGCATGCACACGATGAATCTTATATTTCGGAAATAATGTTTCTGCATGGGCAGTGTAGCATGCACCAGCGATTAGCCTAATTGCCTTCTTTTGGAGACCGAGTATGATGTTTAGATTTGTGTTGGATGTTGTACCCCAATCGAAGTGACAGTAGTTTATGTGAGATTGAATTAAAGCGTGATAAATAAGGAGCTTATGCTTTGGGGGAAATTCGTTGCGCAGTTTCGAGAGGAAACCAACAGATCTAGTGGGCTTGCTTTCAATATACATTATATGGTCAGACCACCTCATGCGAGAGTCGAATACAACACCGAGTGATTTGAACTTCTCTGCAATTTCAATAATGTTATTTTCTAGATGCAGAGTACTGTTTACTGTAATATCCTGGCTAAGGGGACGAAAAAAGACTGCTTTGGTTTTGTTAGAGTTAACTACAAAACCGTTAGCTGTGGACCATTTGTGGAGAGCACAAAGAACCAGGTTTGCACTATTGATTAGTTCATCGGCAGAAGATCCCCTAAGAAAAAACTTGTGTCGTCAGCTTACTGAATACAACTTGTATGATAAGCTATGCTCGGAAGGTCGTTAGGATATACCTTAAAGAGGAATGGTCCAAGAAGGCTACCTTGCGGGACACCCCATTCAATGAGAAGAGAGCTAGACTTATGATTATCGACCGAAACGACCTGCTGGCGCATGTTTAAATAAGAACGAAAGAGTTGGAGGGAAAGACCACGGACACAATAGCTTTCAAGTTTAGAGTAGTATTTCATGATTAAGAAGGTCGAAAGCTTTGGTAAAGTCGATGAAAATACCAAGGGTGAAACTTTTAGCTTCGATATTATTTAAAATAATTTCCTTTTGCAAGAGTAAAGCAGATTCCGTGCACTTGCCCTTTCGAAATCCAAACTGACTGGCATTTATTAAGGCATGTTTATAAAAGAACCCATCGATTCTCTTGAGCATTACTTTTTCAAGAGCCTTTGAAAAAACAGGGAGAATAGAAATTGGTCTATAGTTTGTCATCTTGTTTCTATCGCCTCCTTTGAAAATAACAGTTACGTTTGCATATTTCATTCGTGCAGGAAAAATTCCTGATGTGAGCGACAAGTTAAAGATGTAGCTTAAGCATGGTGCTAAGAGATCCGAAACAAATTTAACTGGTTTAATTTGGAAGCCATCGAAATCGGTGCAACTTGTAGCTTTTAGGTTCATTATAACGCTAAAAACTTCCTCGATGGTCGTTAAATGAAAAGCAAAAGTCTCTAAACCTGCATTTTGGAGATACCGAAGTGCTTCGACCGCGGAACCACTCGGTCTAAAGCTTGTGGAGAAGTCATTGAATTTTTCTGCCAGCAAAGAGCGGGAATAGGGCAAGCCATCGATCACAAGCTGACCTAAGTGCGTATTTTTATTCTTGTTTAGAAACGATTCATTTAAAAGTTTCCAGAATGCTTTTGGACCTTCTCTGCTAGTGCGGATACGCGATTGATAGGCATATTTAGATCTTCGCAGTTCGTTGGTTAAATGTTGCGGTGTTTTTTGAAAGCTACAGCAAACTTGATGCTGCGGCTTTCCCGCTCCAGCTTGCCACAGTTTAATAGACTGGCATGTTTTGCAAACAAATATACGCCCTCACTGCCACCAAACTTCGGCTTCACTTTTTACAGGAATTCCTTGCAATGTTCAATCCACACAATGGGTGTACTTGTGGTCCTTAATAGAATGTGCATGGAACCTTTGTTTTGCAATTATCGACGTTCAATTTCACTGAACACTTTTACCAATCATTTGCCTGCCCTGTACTGAACTCCTACAGCATTATCGTACACTAATTCGTCTGAGAGATGAAACATTATTCCATATTTTAGTTAGCAAATAAGTGTAATTCAGCTGCACTGCGCCTCAGTAGCGTTGCTTAACCAGCGTTACACATCGCTCATGTGACATCTTGCATTACAGGGACATTATTCGGTTCTAAACTGGTCTCTTAGCTGCCAGCTAGGTGTATTATAAATAGTACCGGTAAAAGAAGACTATGGAGATATTTTTGCATAATTACTGGCTCAATGTGAGTTTTACCTGATGTCTCTGTTTGTTTGTTTTGTGCATTGGTTCTTTTTCTCTCGGCAACGACTTTAGGGCAGTGAGTGTCGTCATTACTGTATTCAGCGATTCCAACCATACTTCCTCCCTTTCTGACCAGATTTAGATAATTACGTAATTGATAACTATTTCCATCCTTTTTATGGGGATCTTGGTCTAGGCTAGTTAGTTGATTGTTTTTTGTGCTATATTAACCCCCTACGGAACAGGGACACGATAAGAAGATGCGTCCTGTTTTGCTTTCTCGCGTCCTTTTTCAATGGACCAAGTTAATCTAACTTCCAGCCGAGCTATACGCTTACCTTCTTCAGGCACGGTGTACACGTGTTAATGACAAGTAATAAGAATTACAAGGGTTCAATGCTGCTGAACCAAATATTGAGCGAAAGCATTAGCTGCGGGTGACCGAGCGTTCTTCTTCTCTTTTTCTTCTTCCTCAGCCCACATATAAAGCCACGAGCCCCGCTTTAACCAACCCATATCAAAGATAGAGAGATGGATTTATTTAAATTAAAGGGCAGAGAGGTTGGCCTGAATAATTCAAATATGACTTAGTGGCCTATAGGGGTAACGTGAATGCCAGGGTCCTAGCAGGCTGATTTTGACATAACCGTCCCATGGGAAACGAGAGACCCATGTTGGCAGCTCCTGCCAGCCCGTGTGTCACGAGGGGTGTGACGTCACAGCGTCACATGGGTAACACGTAACTGCGGCCGGGCGCCAGGTCGGGGGATGCTTGTATACCCACAATGTAGACGGAAAGGAGGTTTAATTCGTTCCTCATGCTATGTACGCTGAAAGAAGAGCGTTTTACCTCAAATAAAATATCATATAATAATTTCCACTGATGCGCATTCTGCCTTAATTAAATATTTCTGAATGTCTAACCACGAGCTATACAGAGAAAAACAAAACATTGGCTGGTTTTACGCATGATAAATATTTGAGGCACGTTTCCACGTATGTGGTAGCCACGAAAATGTTGAAAATTATAGCAATTCACGATTAGGTATTTTTTTTTTTTTTTTTTTTTACATTTGGTCTCCATAGCTCAGTAAACATTATTGAAGCAATACATACATTTTTCTTCCAGCATGAGGTGGTCTTGTGCGAAATGGTGCCTGAAGTGTTAAAATAATTTCCTGGCTGTTTTTCGCACAAATGATACTGTTTTCTTTTTATTTTGTGTCACATCAGCAACAATATCTTAAATGGCTTGGCTGTAACACAGGTCGGGGCATCGCTCATCGCCAAATCGTTGCCTACTCCAGCAATACTTTGATTGGCGGCTTGGTTTGTGGGGCTTAACGTCCCAAAGCCACTCTGGCTATGAGAGATGCCGTAGTGGAGGACTCCGGAAATTTCGATCACCTGGGGTTCTTTAACGTGCACTGACATCGCACAGCACACGGGCACCTTGCTTTTCGCCTCCATCGAAAAGCGGCCGCCGCGGCAGGGATTCGATCCTGCGTCCCTGGGAACAATAGTCAAGCGCCGTAACCACTGCGCCACCCCAGCGGGGCGACTGGCGGCTTCATTTAATTTTGCTTACCCTTCAACATAGTTACAGAAATCTCCGAACGTGGTCTTCCTTCCTATGTGCAGCTCCCACGAAAATAGAGATCAAGTTTCAATTACTCTTCGCAACGTTCCCACACTGAACAAAGCGCCAGCTTCAGTGGCGCCATCTTATACTGAGCTGTGTGACTAATCTGCCCTCCCGCGCGCAGAGCGCGGGAGAAACGAATATTCCGGCATATCAATGCGACGTTGTTGTGTGCCGTTAACGCGATAATCTACGTTAGTAACAATCTGCATCATGGTGTAATGACATCCTATATTTTAAGGAGTCTACTTTTTTCCTTTTCAAATGTGGTTTCAATCTTTGCCTTCAAGCCTGGCTGGACATTTTTTTTTTTTTTTTGCCTTTATTGAAGTTTTAGAGTGAAGCTGCGATTCTTATTTCCAGCAATACTACATACCTCATGTAGTGAATGTGACAGACGGAGGTCTTACAGTCAGATCAATTGTTGCATCACCGCCTATTAGATCTGTCAGATCACTGCGTAAAGCAACGTAATTATTGAAACAAGTGAGCAGTTCAGAGTTTGCGGCTTTTTTGTTGAGCCATGTTTTATGTTTTGCTAGGATGTCTGCAGAACAGTCATTAATAATGACAGGCCAGGTCTTCTGCTAAGAAAATATACTACTAGCGTTAGCAACGAGATCAAAGTATTCAAATTATTTTGAACATCCCCCTTGATGCTTTCCTATGGTCTGAATGCCGAAAACGAGCGACCAGACGGCAGGGCTCAAGCAGCGTCCAAATAACTGTTAGAGGGTCTGAGTTTCCCTCACAGTGCCTTCAAGTTCACTGTACTCGTGTCATTTCCCATTTACGGTCCGTTTCTTCCACCGGAATATAAAAGGCACCTCCTCCTGTTGCCATGTTCAGTCGGTCGTCTCCGCACATCCCGCGTCTGTGTTCAAAAAGGATCAGTGAGAGGAGCATTGTTTAGCACTCTTTAGCGCTGTTTTTTCCTTTAGTTAAACACAATGCCAGACCAACTAGCCCAGCAAGAGATACTGTGGAGCATAGTTCCTTTCAATAGAGCCTCTTTCAGGGCACCCATCGGTTAGCTTCGTAATTTCACGATGTAAAAGAGAGTGACCACCTCTTCGCCACTATTGCACGCATGTAATACAGTTAATTAAATAATAGGTTACAGCCTGTAACTCTTTAAAACTACCACTCTTTCGTGGCCTGCGGCTTTATCTGGCATGCAATATGACATTTTTATTACACTTAAACTTCGCCTTTTAAGGCATTACCCGACAGTGTTCCTGGTTCCCGTATGCGCCCCTCTTTGCGAATTCGCATTCACGTACACGCATTCGCCACTTGCTTAATCGATAACCCCTTAATTGGCGCCCCTATTATCTTGCACATACACTACATTGCAGTCCCACGTTACCATGTTATGTGAAGCACCACCCGGCACAGATGTCGAGCGTTGCTTTAGCCAAGCCTTAATCAAAGCCTAGAGGTAGCGTGTCTGACTCGAAATCCATGAGTCCTGTGTTCAGTTTCTACTGGTATTCGATGCATACACGTACAATAATAGAGGCACATATATTAAGCAATTAATGTTTGAGTGGGTGGAAAAGTTTACACATGCGAATAAGGGTCTGTAGGGGCAGCGAAACACGAAAGCCAACAACGCTCTCGCATCCTATACCCTTTAAAGCGGAGATTAAGTGCTCATCAGTTTTCATACGTTATACTGCTTCAGGCTAGAACCCTAGCTAGTGAGGGTAGTTTATTAGAGGGTATGAAATGGGATCTGGCTTCGTGAGGTTAGGAGGCTAAATGAGGCATATACTATACTGAAGGGCGGTCATGTGCTGTGTTCTCAATGCCACCGAAGAGACGAGAAATAGGATTAGGGTTCCTTGCAACAAGGGTTTAGTGGCTAACATAATGAAATCGTAATTAAGTTTAATAAGAGGTATAAATTGAACGCTGTACAGGCACGCGCCCAACATATAGTGATGATGATCTGGCAGCCGAAATCTGCTACGAAGATTTACAACTGGCAATGGGGAAAGTAAAGACGCAGTATACTTTACTAATCAGTGACATTGATGCCAATGTGGGGGAACAGCAGGCTGGAGACCAGGCAGTGGGTGACTATGGCATTGGCTTTAGGAATAACAGGGAGGAGCTACTAGATGAGTTTGCAGAGTGCAATAAGTTAAGAATCATACCTTCTTCACCAAACGGAAGAACCGGAAGTGCAAATGGAAAGCACTAACGGGAGATTAAAAATGAAATTGACTTCATACTGTGTTCTAACCCCAGCATTATGCAGCATGTAGAGGCAATCGGAAAGGTGCGATGCAGTGACTACAGGATGGTAAGATCTCAAATCAGTCTAGATCTGAAGAGAGAACAGAACATATTAGTAAGAAAGAAGTCCATCAACGAATTAGCAGTGAGGGGCAGCGCAGAAGAGTTCCGGATCTCGGTACAGAATAGTAATTCAGATTTAACCGAGATTCTGACTTTAGCGTGGAAATAAAGAACAATAGTTTCAGGGATGTTTTTACTTAGTGCGCGGTAGAAGTAGGTAGTAGGTCGGAAGAAGTGTCCTTGCTGAGTACCTTTCGCGTAAATACGATCCTTGCATCAAGAGAATTGACTTCTCGGAGTCTGAGGAAGTCCCGACCGCTCTGTGTGGAATTCATCACATAATTCCTGCAGCTGAGCTGTGCTCCGGTACTAGGCCTAGTGCCTTCGGTGGCACGCTGGCGGAGGTATACCTTCGTCGGCGCCGCCGGTCTCGACAGCATTAGCAACCGCACAGTTATTGATATCCGAGCCTGGGTCCTAACTCTTGGTTCCTGCTCTGGTCCATCTGCTGCAGCACGTATCCTGCCATCTCAAAATGTACATCAGGCCTTCAGTGATCTGTCCCCAGGGCGGAGGCCGGGAATGGCTGACCAGTCACCACTTAGTGATGGAGTTCTCACCAATGTGCGTGAACAGCCGAGCACGTCAATGGACATGTCTTCAGCGCTACCATCTGGACGGGCGGCACAGCGCGGTGCTCAGAAGCGTCCTTCAGAAACTAGTGCACCGGGGTCTTCTTCCGCAAACGACAGTTCGCAAGGCAAGCATTTCTGTACAACGACTGATCACCCGGTATTTTCGATACCCCGATTAGTAGCCTATAAAGTGACCATTAAGGCTCTGACAACCAAGTGCCTTACTGAGATACCGAATAGAGCTATTCAGGCGAATCTGGAAGCAAGTTTTGGAACCATGGGTTTCCGTAGTTTCACAGCCAGGAAGAAGTTGGATACCTTTGTTGTGTGGCTCCCGAGTTTGGCTGCTGTTGAGTGTCTTCAAACAATTAAGTGTATTTCAGTAATAAGCAGTCTCGGTTCCAGTCGAGGTTTATCTTGTTGATGGTTCCGACCTACAACGCTGCATTGCCTACAACGTAGACATTGACGAGGACCAGGCTGCACCTCAGCGTGAGCTCTACTGCCCTACTAATTTTCGCGTCGAGAAATTGACATCGAAAATGAGGAAGTAGCTGCCCCCTTTCAGGAGCTAGATTTCAGCCCCGGGTTGATGGCTCCGGGGCATCTACCTTCCCTCCTCTAACCCCAAAACCTGAACATGGCGGGAACACCTCGGTGTAGGCGTTCCCCCTTATCTAAATTGGCCTCCCCCATCACTGTAACTCAATGGAATTGACGAGGGCTACGGTCTCGCACTAAGCGGGCCGACCTTCGGCTTTTCCTCTCAACTTTCGAGCTTACGCCCGCCGCGGTGGCCCTTCAGGAGCCAGGAAGAGGCGCCACCCTAACAAACTATACGAAGTTTCAGCAGGACCCCTCGTCTTGTCTATGCGTTCATAAAAATTACACAGCAAATATGGCCGACTTGAACCTTCAACTTGGCTATTCCCATGTAATGGTGACTCTCCTCGCCCTCCGCAAGCAGGACCCACCACTGCACATTCTAAATGTCTACTGCCCACCCAAATTGCCGAATGTATCATTCTCGGACATTTTCAGCCGTGCGCTGAAAGCTGCGGGTCGGGACCCCCTCTTGATTGTGGGCGATTTTAACGCCACCAGTCGAGGCTGGAGGTACCGCCGTGAAGAGAAACGGGGACGCAAGTTGGCGGAGCTTGCGTCTACATTGGGCCTCACTCTTCACACAGACCCCGTCCACCCAACACGTATAGGTAACTCCGTGACTCGGGATACGTGTCCGGATTTAATCTTTACCCGCAACATTCAGTATGCTGATTGGGTCAACACTGAGGAAACACTCGGTAGCGACCACTGTATACTAAACACTACAATTCGGACCAGACCATTAGCGAAACCCACAACACAGGCTCGACTCCCAGACTGGTCCAAATTTAGGAAACATTACAACACAGCTACATCTATACTCGAGCAAGGCTACCAGTAATGGTCCGAACAATTGGTTTCTAGCCTTCGCTCTACCGAAACTAAAATTCAGCTTTCCAAGGTGGTATTAGACGTGGATAACCACCTCCTCCACCTCTGGGAAGCGCGGCATTGCCTTGTCCGCCGGTGGCGCCGACAATAGCATAACCGTAAACTTAAGGCTCGAATTTCCGAGCTCACCCAGCAGGCGGCCGAGTATGCGGCCCAGCTCACAGACGCCAACTGGGCGGATCGTTGCAACACGGCGGCGCGGGAGATGTCCAGCAAGAAAACCTGGCGGCTCTTCCGCGCTCTTATCGACCCAACGCAAACACACACAGAAACTCAGAAACATCTACAACGTGCCATACACAGCTTTCAGGGCAAGCGCACAAGTTGCGGGACCAATACTTGTGCACTACCCCGGACCCTCGCGGACCGGCGCACTCTTATGCAGGTTCGGAGAACGCTGAGCTGGATCGGCCGTTCCAGCTCCACGATCTGCGGGCAGCCCTGGTGAAAATGAAACGTGGCACAGCCCCGGGTCGGGACAAAATTACAGTCAAATTGCTAGCTAACTTACCCGACCTGGCCTACCAGTCCTTATTGGATTACAACAATTCAATTTGGCTTGGGGACGCGCCACTCCCCATCGATTGGAAGACTGCTCTGGTCACTTTCATTCCAAAAGCTGGCAAGGCTATCAACACGGAAAACCTTCGCCCCATCTCTCTAACCTCGTGTGCGGGCAAACTAATGGAGACGATGGTGCGTGACAGGTTGTCCGAGTTCATGGAAAATTACCACATCTTCGCAGACTCCATATTCGGATTTCGCCCGTACAGGTCCGCACAGGATGTTTTGCTACAACGTATTCTGGACGTTCTTGACCCGGTCGAATGCCCTCACAACGACAGGGTCATACTCGCCTTAGACTTGAAAGAAGCCTTCGACAATGTTACTCATGAGGTAATACTCACTCATCTTTCACAAACCGGTTGCGGACGCAACGTGTTCAGATACATTCGGCAATTTTTGACAGATCCCCAATCCTACAATGAAACCCCGGACACCGAACATGGCCCGTTCCAACTTGGAAACAGAGGAACACCACAGGGCGCAGTGCTGTTGCCTCTCTTATTCAGTCTGGCTATGATGCACCTGCCGGCCCAGTTGGGTGCTGTCGCTGGTGTGCAGCATGCGCTGTATGCCGATGACATCACCCTGTGGGCCACGCAAGGTTCTCTTAGAGATATTGAGGCCAACCTGCAGCAAGCAACAACCATAGTGGACCGTTATGCTCGGCGCTGCGGCCTTCAATGCTCCCCTCAAAAATCTGAATTGTACACATACGCCCCTCACCAAAGTGTACGGCCAAAATTGAGCTCTTTTTAGAGACAGGATCAATTCCTGAACGCACAGAAGTCCGGGTACTGGGGCTCTTCATTCATCAACATAGACGGTCGGACACTACCTTCTCGAAACTCCGTAAGGTGGGGGACAAGGTGGGCCGCATGGTCCGCCGGGTTTCTAACAAACGTGGGGGGTTGCGGTGCAAAGACGCCTTGCGGCTGGCGCATGCATTCGTGACCAGTCGAATCTTGTATTCGACTTCTTACCTCCACCTTCGGAAACAAGACGAGGATGCACTCGAAGTCGTCCTGCGCAAAATTTTTAAGAGAGCCCTCGATCTCCCCGTGAACACCTCCAACCAGCGACTACTGGCCCTGGGCATTTGGAATACGTTCCGGGAGATCCGAGAGGCTCACTTAACCATCCAATACACACATCTTTCTAAGACACTGTCGGGTCGCCGCCTCCTTGCCCGGCTACACATCCAACATACCACCCTTATGGAAGATCGTGTACGCCTCCCTTTCGAGTGGAGATGCGCCCTCCACGTACGCCCTCTTCCTAAAAACATGACACGTGAAGACCACAATGGTCGGCGCCTGGCGCGGGTGGAAGCCCTGGGCCGCCATTATTGGTCGAAACCCGGCATTTACTACGTGGACGCCTCCGGCCCCCACCATGGGGGATGGTACACGGCCGCAGTGGTCCACCAGTCCAAAACGATTAACGGGCTTACATTTCGCGCCCGTGACATAACCCACGCGGAGGAGGTCGCCATTGCGCTGGCAGCTACCCACACTGATTCTAAAACAATTATCTCCGACTCGCGAGGGGCCTGTCGGAACGTCGAGCAAGGCTGGGCGCCATATTTAGCCTACCGACTGCTTCAAAACTGCACCTACACCGGGGACCCCGCTTACCGGAATATAGTATGGGCTCCTGCTCATATGGGTCTCGAGGGGAATGAGGCAGCCGACGCCGCCGCCCGCGCGCTCACTTTCCGGGCTTCCCATCTCGACCCCCTAGATCAGGATCTCGAATTCGAACCCGCGTATTCTTTTAAAGACATCTTAATTCATAAGGGAACGCCAAGGACTTGAAAAATTACAGGCTATCAGTTAAATACATATAAGATGCTTAATAAGATAATCGCTAATAGAATCAGGATAATCTTAGACCTCAATCAAAAAATAAACCAGGTTTTCGGAAAGGCTACTCTACTATCATATCCATACCATCAACCAGATGATAGAATAATGCTGTCAATATGACCAGACCTTACACATAGCATTCATTGATTACGAAAAAGCATTTGACTCAGTAGAAACCTGGGCACTCATAAGAGGCTTTGCGAAATCAGGGTGTAGATGACCCGTGTGGGAAAGTACTGGAAGATATCTATAGTGGCTGCACAGCAACCGTAGTTCTGCATAAGGAAAGCAACAAAATTCCCATAAAGAAAAGTGTTAGGCAAGTAAACAACATCTCCCCAGCACTATTTACAGCTTGATTAGAGGAGGTATTCAGAGACTTGGAATGGGAGCAGTTGGGAATTTATTTATTTATTTATTTGTACATACTGCAGCTCCATCTGGAGTTATAGCAGGAGAGGTGTGGGGAAGTGCATATTTCAAGAAATGACAAAAAGAAATGTAAGGGAATCTTACAGAACCATATTAACAATACACACCAGCAAACAAATAAACAAACAAACGCAGAATCAAAACTAAAGGTTATAAAGGTAATAATGACAGTGGCTGATTGCTTTAACAAATTCATGCAATGGAAGGGAACCATGTGAACCAGGTATCCTGTTTCATGCCTCGATCGTACGAGGGAATAAACTGTGTTTAAATATATCGGTTCTGGCAAGGTAGGTGCTGAGGTGTATTTCATGATAATGGCTTGTGGATGTGTGATGCACTAGATTAATATAACTGGTAGACCATAGACAATAATGACCACGTACGATTCAATAAAGACATTTTAAGGATTTTACTTGCCGGCGATTTGATAATGTTGTTAGCTGCAATGAAGGAAAGGCGCAAGCGGGCGAAAAATTTTGTTGATAATGGTGACAAATGAAATGAACAGCTATTTTTTAACACTTTCGATCTAGTAGATATCGGTTAGTTTATGAGGATTTCATATAATGCAAGTACAATCAAGTATGTGAAGGATTAACTATTTGTACATCAATAACCTCGCGTCACAAAGAGCTTCAGCTACGTTACGTCTCAGGTAACCTAATTTCTTAAGGGCTTTGCTGCAAATAAAATCAATACTCTATTGAAAAAACTGTATAGGAAATGTACGAGAAATGTGTGATAACTGATTGATGTATATGATCTGAACGATATATGTACGATAAAGATGATATTTTTGAACAATCTCGTACACAGGTCGAAAGATTTCTGTTTGAGACCATATATAACTTTTCTGACATCGTCCGTCATACTACATCGTATGTCACCCGTTTCATTCAGCCCTCATACAAATGGCGTTGATATCATATACCCTGTGCGATACTTAACTTCCATCTCATTCGGGATCATTCAGTTGGTATATGAGGTCAAAAGAATTGCGTGATATCCCATCATTCAAAATCATTCGCTGTGACTTTCGCATTACATTATACAGAATCTTTTTTGTAGACAACATGAGAAAGGTGTCGCAGTGCTTAAGACATAAGGATACGTTGATGGGCATTATATAGGGTGTAAAATGTATCACGAAGAAAAATTAGTAATATAAATTACTTAATGTATCGCTGCACAGCTTTAAACCTACATCTTTGGTGAACGCAATCAATGCAGATCGTTAGTATAAAAGAACACTCCACAATATATAGTTATTGTATTAAAGGAACAACACACTCCATGCAGTAAAATTAGGACCATTTAGTAAAGGAGCCGTGCAGTGCAAATAAAAGTCAACTTCTTTTAACCCTGCCAAACCATGACAATAAACAGTGCTTTAACGTGATTTGATAGTTTTATACGGAGTTAAACCACGGCTAACTTGAGTCGAGGACAAAAGAAAAACTCCAGAGCCGAAGTGAGTACTCCGAGACGTATACCCCTGCGCAAAAGTGGAGAGATCACATGAACCGCTGAAATTATTATTTTTCCGTACAAAAATATGCACCTGAGAAATTTGCTTGGGCAAGATGACAAGCATATTAGTGAGGCTACTCTATGCATAACTTAGAAATAACCGCTTCACTGCCCGAAAAAGCTGGCTCGCAGTTTTGTCAAAACGCGTGGTCTCTCCACTTTTGCGCACGGGTGTACGTAGTTGTTTAATTCCGCGCAGTTTCGCCGCCCTGAACGCCGGCTGAGCGGCTGCTTGTGAATGTATGTTTATGCACATGTGTCCGTGCGTGTGTATGGAAGCGCTGGCGGCCAAACTTCAATGAAGTTCAAACCGGCAAGAGTGCCGCGAGCTGACGCTGACGAGAAGAATGGAACCTGCTTTCGCCGTCTTTTTTCAACGAAACCATATGTCCGCCCCGCCGCGACTGAACGAGCTTCGAAGACCCCACGCAGGCCGTACGCCTGCCGTGTACGAAGGAGGTAAAAAAAGGAGATAGAGGAATACCTGGAGTGAGGGGTTGGGGGGAAGGCCAAGCGGCAGCGGGAACAGTGGCTTGCCGAACGAATCGGTCGTCCATGCCATTTTCTGTACAGTTTTCTTCGTGTAGCCAATTAAACGATTTGTCAAGTTTCGCCGGAGTTTTGTTCTGTGGCCAATACTCCAACGCATAGATGACTAAAAAGAGACGTGTTTTTTCACTGCCATGTGCGGATTATAGCATCGATCAATTCAATAGCACCATTAGCGCACTTAGAATTGTGAAGTGCCCGAGGTGACTTGTGCGCTGCGCCGCAATGCCGCACGACTAAAAAAAAAGTGTGTATTTTCCAGCTGAAAACAAATTATTTCAAATAAATTCTTTCGAATTAGAAGGAGATATATTGGACTATGAGCTGAGTAATTTTCAGGTGGTGACCGAGTGCGTGCATCCTGCAACCAATGTTTCTGGAAATAGCTGGCTATTGCGCATTTTGTATTTTGTTCTACAAACGAAAATACAGATCACGAGAGCAATTTATTTTTTCTTCAAAGATAACATCTTGATATCATTTATACACAATTTATTCAACCACAATACGAGCACTGCTTTTGAAATCAATCCGAGAAATAACGCCATTTTTTAGATATTGAAGTAAACAAGGTTCAGTGACAATATTGTTTCATTTCTGCATTAAGCTGAAGCGTGAAGGAACATGTGAATACGTAGGAAATTATGCAAGTCTAGTAATGTGATCAATGTAAGTGCTAAAAAATTGTGATCATTGCATTCGTACCAAGCTTTATATTTCAACACCCGCTTCAAGATGCTTTTTTTTTTTCACGAGAAATATCCATACCCATTACCAGGAATGTTTTTTTTTTATATATGGCAAATCTGAGATAGTCCCGTGCTGAGATAGTCCGTACACCTGAGATATTTGAGACGGAATGACCGAACTGCAACGATGTAAAAACATTTGGAGTACTTGAACTCTAGCACAAATTCAGTTGTCAGTGAAAACGCCCATACAAAACGAAACTCATAAACTGATCATAGCACGATTATGCGACATTAAGAAGGTAACCTTTCATTTCCGAGAACGAAGACGTTGCCTCAAGGGAAGTTGACCAAACAAACAACCGTGCTCACACTAACTTTTTTTTTCGAACGCTTTTGCGGTATCCATAAGACACTTCGCGCTGCGTCGTCTGTTTTGGCAAGGACCAAATGCGCTGTGCGTGCTTTCTACGCATATGACGGGCAAAACGTGCAAAATTATACGCAGGGAGACTCTCGAGGTTGCCAGTTTAGTTTCTTGCCATTCGCAAGGTGCACCCCCTCCACCCCCCCGAAAAAAAACAAAAAAAAAACAAGAAGACACAAAATACAAAACGGCAGAACTCGCGCAGGCTGTCCAAGTCTCAGCACGTATATATGGCGTACAGCACATACATCGTCATGGCTAAATAATTATCTTGTTTATCATTCCAACCACGCTACGGGGTGGAAAAGGAGTAAGTACTAGTAAGAAGGAGCGGTTCCTATGAGTGGGAATCGAAAGAGGAAAAAAAGATCAGTGTGCTTGTCAACGCCAGACAAGTTTGTTGCGTTGCCAGAAACTCTAACGAGATTGAGGACATGGCGAAGTCTTCTGGTCATGACAAAATGGAAAACGGTATCCTTTCAAGCTGCTGCAGTAGCTCCATATTACTCGAAGATGTGTGCATGCCTTTCGTTAGCAGAGCGGCCGGCCACACTAGTTCTTTGCAAGAGGATGGGGAGGGAAGAGATAGTCAGGATGGGGTCGTATCCGCGCGGCGCGCCCAGGAGAGATGATGATGATGATGATGATGGGGTCTTTGGGGTACTCTTGGGGCGGGGATACTGGACGCGGGTTATGCCGGCCTATGTCGTGGTGGCACTCTTGGCGTCCAGGAGAAGGGGAGATGGGATGTTGGGAGGGGGAGGGCGGGGCGGGTCATCGTCTTGAAGCCACTCTCGACGTCGTCAGCTTCATCGCCACTGCCATGGTCAGCAGGTCAGCAGGCCCGGTGGGAGGCTACAGATGTGCAAGCCAGGCCGGACTCCTTCAGGGAGGCTAGCAAGAGCCGGTGGGCTGCCAGGGGACTCCTGGCCGGGAAAAGCACCTGGTCCTCCGTGGCAGCAGAGAATCCGAGGGCCCCGTAGCCTGCCTCCATATTTCAACGGTGGTGGACGTGTGCTGGGCACACACAAAGGAGATGCCCCAGCGTTCCGGTGTCGCCACAGGAGGGGCATATAGGGGTGAAAGCCCGGCCACGGACGTACAGCTATGTGGGAGTCCAGGAGCCTCCGGGGCGGAGGTGTAGGAGAAGAGCTCGCTCCCTGCGGGCGAGGGCGAGCTTATTGGAGAGGCGGTGGAACGTCCTCCCCTCGGCGATGCGCCGATCAGGGTGCAGGGCCCTTACTGCCTTCTTGAGGGGGAGCCTGAAAAAATCAGACAGATACATGGTTAGTCCACGGCCGGTCTCGAGGGAGAGCGCGCGCTCTTTCTTACGGCCTTCTCAATCGCCGTGGGAGCAATGGGAACGTTTCTCCTCGAGTTACGCTCTCCGCCGCTGCAAAGGGCGCGACCTGCTCACTGTTCGCTCCGCGTCTGCCTCAGCAGCGGCGGGTGACTTTTGTCTGGTTCGCGCTTTCGATCGCGGGTTTCGTGGTGAGTGCAGCCCCGAAATGAAAGAACACAGAAGGTAGATGCTGCAGCGGCATGTCGTCAACGTACTACACACGTGAACGGATATAAAAAACATTGTCATTCAGCAAACGTTCGACAAGCATGACATGCATTGCGCATGGTAGCTATACTTTTGTCCATTTTAATCCGAATTTTTTCCCAAGCCTGGACAAGAATAGGAATAAAAAAAAAAACTGAATGAGCAGTGATCCCATCGAAGCTTTGTCCAGGCTAACATGACAGCAACTCGTCTGCAACAGCAAAACCGTCTTTCAGCGCTAGATGCGAAACCATCCATGTAGCTCCGAAGATGAAAATAATTTCATGAAAAATGTAATGTAAATTGCAAAGTGCTTGCATGATAGAAAGTATTAGTATAAAAGTCAAAGCAAATGTTGTAGGGTTGAGTTTTAAATGTTACTACAATTCATATATTAGCCAATGTGTTGTATTATAAATATTATTTTAGTTTTGCAAATAAACGTTGTTTAATGAAATTTTTACATGATATAAGCTTGTTATGAAAACAATCAAGAATGGTTTCATATTCATGACATTACTTGAGCTGGAAGTGGTAAAAAGAGGCCAATAAATGATGAAGGTGATACTCGATGCAGTGACTTACAAATGAGTTCACCTGCTATATCGAAAGTATGCAAGAAAGTTCTAAAGCTTTAAAGAAGGACATCCTCGCTGAAGACACATTTCAAGCTCCATATAGCGACCCATTGAGACTCTCTTCGGGAACAACTAGCGGCACTTCGCTACATTGTCAAGACGGACGTTTCATCTGGGAGAAAAATTAAGGCACCTTGCGTCGATGCCGAAAAAATCATTTCTGTTGTGCTGCAATCAGTAATCGAGGAACTGAAGAAAGTGATGGCATCTCCTGTCATCCCATTACCCACTGTCATATATTTCAGTTTTTCTTACGTCGCAGGATATATTGTTAAGTTCATCAACTTCGGCTGTGACGCTAGCGCTATTCTTCTTGAAACTAGCGAAAGAAGCAGCCCCATGTACTAGTGCCCACAAAATAAAGCGGAGCGCGAGTTTGGGGAAAAAGCGGTCTCCTTCGTCCGGGCTGCTGATGGCGAACACCAAATGTGTTAAGCTGAACATCCGGGTGACTCACACGCATCCAAGCTATACACATGTACATCCGCTTGCAGGGCGCGCCACGAAATGAAATTTTGGACGTATGTCTGCTCCGTTTTATTTTGGGGGCACTAGTACACTCTTCTACGAGGACAATATTGTAGTGGGCTGCATTACCCAAAACCAGAGCTTGTTGCCCTATTTGACAACCTTTTTTTTTTAAAAAAGAAAAAGCTGCCGTGCACCTACTACACACAAATGTTCTCGAAGTACTTAAGATCCTAATTCAATCAGCACTTGAGAATTCAACACTGAGTTTCCCGAAAGGAATTGACAACAGCCATGTTATTAGGTCAACTTCTTTGATATTTGAAAATTTTCTCAGAATCCTTCTTCTTAATTAATTATACCAGGAAAGTGACAGAGAAGAACCAGAGCCCAACTCCTTATGTGCACAAGACGTACAGGAAGATTTTGAGACTTAATTTTCTAGACCCACGTCGCATTTTGGTGCAATATGTTACTTTGAAGGACAGATTTTTTTATTGTTTGCCGCTCTTTTCAATTATGCTTAACTGTTTATGCCCATTTCCTTGATTAAAAGTAGTCGCAAAACTACATATACACCTTGTGTCTTTCAACATTTGTTTTGAACGAAACTAGAATAGCCAACTCCAGAAAAGACAAGTGAAATTTTAACTATATGAGTAAATTTTTGTTCTTTACGCTGTGACGCTCCTTGAATTTTCGCCGGTGCCTCTTTTGATCTAAACGAGAACGGCAGCGGCTGACAAAATCTCCACCTATCAGTTTGCTATGCACTCACATCAGGTCGCGATATACCTGCCTACAGCTTTCAAAGGCACATTGCATAGCCTGGTAGATTTGTCTTTGTACGGTACTTAGGGGCAAAAAATGTTGAAGTGTACCCGAAGCTTCATTCGACCGTGCACGGCCGCTCTCACGAAGGCGCGCGCGCGCGTGCGGATTTTTGACTGTATTTTATTTCTCGTACACGATAGATGTTCTATGCTGATTACGGCCCCTTTGTAAACCATAAGGGGCGAAATGTCAGGACCTGCCGGTTGCAACAGACGCGGGCGGAGCTAAGAGCGAGCGCGCGTTTCCCTTGCGCGTGAACGGCTGTAGCGGAGGAGCAGCAGTGGGGCGGTAGCGACCCCACCGAGGCGCGGCGGACGGTGGAAACAGACCCCATTGGAGAGGCCGTAAGAGAAAAAAAGCGCGCTCTCCCTCGAGAGCGGCCGTGCTTAGTTATACCTACCTTATTGGAGAGGGCCGCTTTGACGAGTGCGTCTGCCCGCATGGCCCGGGATCCAGTGCAGTGACAGGACGAAGCCGGCATCCTCCAGGGCCTGGAGGCGCGCTCGTAGGTGGCAATTGCCGATAGCTGGAGCGCCGGCCTCGAGTCACACAGGATGGCATAGAGGCTTGGGGTCTGACCAGTCTCCAGGTGGTCCGCCGCCAGGTGGAGTCCCGCCAGCTCGGCTGCAGTAGAGCTGCCTGGAAAGGAGAGCCTGCAGGAGCTAGATACCCCCATCTGTAGGGCCGTCATAGCCGCTGCAGCCTGGCCCGTGGAAGGCAGGACCGAGCCGTCGGTGAAAAGGAGGGTGCTCCCTTTGCACTCTTCAATCAGGGCTGCGGCGGCCTGGCCCAGGGCAGCAACAGGGGAGCGGCGCTTGTTGACCCCATCCAGGTCGAGGGTGTTGGCGGAGGAGGGAGGATGGAATACCTTGCAGTTGTTCCGATGAGGTCCGTGTACACAGCTGTCAGTTGTCCCATCCGTGAAGGGGGTGCTGCACAGCCGTACCAGGAGGGAAGCTCCGTCAGGGGCGTGGTGAAGGCGGTCCACGTGAGTGAGGCCTCTCTGGAGGAGCTGCAGGGTCAGGGGCTAGACACTGGCTTCCGCCAGTGTTGCCGCAATTCTAGACCGCTGCGTTGCTCCCAGCAGGCGTCGGATCCATTTCCTGCGTGCTCCGTCCAGGACGTTTACCTTGGTGGGCCTGAGGGAAACAAAAGGGAGAGCATAGAGAATGGAAAAGGTGGCAGCCGCCTCGAACAGCCGGGTCTCCCATGATGTTGAGCAGCCGTGGCTTCCTGCAAGGAGACGTTGGGCTGCTCGGCCGACCCGGTTCAGATTACCCAGGTAGGCCTTGTTCGCAGGGATCCACGTGAGGCGGTGATCGATCACGAGCCCCAGGTACTTGACCTGGCGTCTCCAGGGAAGGCTGGTGCCGTCAATCACCAGGGTGGCTGCATGGGCTGAGGCTCGTGCTCCCAAATAATGAACCATGAGGGCCTCCGACTTTGAGGCAGAGAGCTTGAGCCCCCTGCCGAGGAGGAACTGCTGCACAGAGTCAGGGGCTCGTTGCAGGGCTTTCCTGGCCGAGATCATCCGTCTCCTTGGGGCCCGGACCCAGAGCGCCACGTCGTTGGCGTAGACAGAGGTCAGCCCTCTGTGATCCCGACCGTGTTTGATGGCGCTCGGGAGACCAGCCAGGACCAGGCTGAACAGGAAGGGGCTGAGTACACACCCCTGGAGCACTTAGGTTTTAATAGGGCGAGGCGAGCTCAGGGTCTGTCCAACCCTGACCTGCAAAGAACGATTCGAAAGGACGGCTGTTATAAAACGCCGCAGGTTACCTGTGGCTCCCAGGTCGTCCAGAGCCTGTTGGATGGCCTGGTGTGGTAGATGGTCAAAGGCGAACTGGACATCCAGCAGGGCGAGAAGGGCGACGTCTCCCACTAATATCATACCAACTATCATACCCATTTTGTTCAATAGGGTATGTTTTAACCAAGATAAGTTAGTAGTGAAAATAATACCCAGATACTTATATTCAGAAACCCTTTCCAGTGATATGCTGTTAATTAAATAGTGAGAAACGGAGGGCGATGAACTATTATAAAATGCTCAGTGCAGACTTACGAAAATTGATACGCACTTGCCAATTTTTGGCACCACTCAGAAAATGCAACAAGTGATTCATTAAGAGGGTAATGATCCTCAATGAAATGGATCGTGCTGTATAGGAAACAATCATCGGCATACATGCGGATTTTAGATTTGACGTTATTCGGAAGTTCGTTAATGTAAAGAAAAAAAAATACCATGCCTAAGACGGATCATTGTGGCACACCAGAAGAGAGTGGTACGACACTGGCTTCCGCTGAATATTACGCTACATACTGAGAGCGGCCAGAAAGAGATTTAGATATCCAGTTAACCAAGGTTAGAGTTTCTAATACAAATTTTAGTTTGCACAAGAGCTTTGAATGAATTACGGTGTCAAAAGCTTAAGAGAAGTCAATAAATAGAGCATCTATTTGGTTACCAGCAACTAGGCTAGAAGAAATGTCATGCACAAATTCAGATAATTGTGTTAATGTGCTGAAACCCCCTCAAAATCCATGCTGAACGTTAGATAAAATGTTATTTGTTTCCAGAAACTCTGTAATATGCTTATAAATAATATGTTCTAAGATTTTACAGGATGATAACGTTAGCGAGATGGGCCTGTGATTGCAAAGATGTTTGTCACCAGATTTGAATAAAGGGAGCACTTTCGCCAGCTTCCAAGTGGCAGGAACAGTAATAAAATTGAGAGATTTACTGAACATAATATGCAAGTAGAGAGCTGTTCATTGAGAATATCGGTCTAGAAAGGCATTTGTAATGTCATCAGGACCGGGAGACTTCGTAATATCTAAGCCTAGTTTAAGATTCAGGACACCGTCTATAGAAACATCAACATTAGCAATTGGAGAAGTGCTAACAAACGATGGCAAAATCTCATTATCACGCAAAAACTGACTGGAAAAAGAAGTGTTCAAGGCGTTTGAAATTTCGTTAGGGCACTGAATTACTTCATTACTGTTATGAATTACTGTTATGAACTTGCAAGAGCACCACGCAGGCAACTTTTTGCAATGCCCCGTTTAACCAATTTAGAATGTGAAGAATTATACGCCAAAATTTCATTTTTGTGCGTGGTTGGTACGACCAGCAGATGTGCCCCGTGCCAAAGTACAAATATAGTTCGAGGAACTGGAGACACCCATTCATAGGAATTTCATGTGTGAACCTAAGTTTGTCTGAACATCCACTGAAAATATCTAAAACCCGTTTTACAACTTGTGGCTTTTCGCACTCCTTACCAATGTTCACAAACCGCTAAAAGTTGCCTGCGTGGTGCTCTTGAAAGGTCATGTGAGCATAAAATTGAGGGCAGTTTACAGATGCAAGTGTACCGGTTGCAGAAGGCCGGTTTTCCTGTGGACACAGTGACGGCTGTGGCGGAATGCCTCCTGAAAGAAGTCAGGGCAGGTGGTCGCCCTGTCATGCCAGGCGAAAAAGGACTCAAAACGCTGAGGCGTGCAGCCATTCCTTACATGCATCAGTTATCGCACCGGCTGAAAAAGGTTGGAGAGAAGTGCGGTGTGGACGTTTTGTTCAACGCCCCCGAAAAGCTGGTGCGCATGTGCAAAGCCGTTAATGAGGACAGGAAGCCAATCTGCACCAAAAAACACGAGCTCAAGTTTGTATCCTGCATTGCCGGTGTCGTTTGCCGCATACCTCTCTCCTGCGGTAGGTGCTACGTGGGGCAGTCTGGTCGCTGCCTTAATGATCGATTACGAGAGCACTGTTCGCTGGTGGATTCACTGGCGGGGGGCGGCCATTTCGCCAATCATTGTAAGCGTTGCGGGTGCGTGCCGGCGTTTGATGCCATGTATGTGCTTGGTAGGGGAGGCACAAGTTCAGGGCGTGAGATATGTGAAACATATCACATTAGTAGGGAAGGCGATAAGTGTGTCAGTGCGCCTTCAATCCCCCTTTCGGAAAAAGAAAAAGTGTACCTAAGAAACAGTTTGCCCCCTTTTGATTAGTTTTTGATTGTTGCTTTTGACTAGAGTGCGCATGTGCCGCCAAGTGCTTTTATGTTGTCTTTATTGCAAGTAAATCCTCAGTTGATGTTTAGCGCTCGTTCGGTCTTCTATGTCTGTGTGTGTGTTATTTGCGCAAGTCTTTTTATTTATGTGTAAGGCAACGCCGCCGCCTTACAACTTTTCCTATCGGCTTTAAATGTGACAACCTGTAGGGGTGAAGTGTGTGTCTAGAATGCGCTCATGCAACCAGGTTTCGGTAATGCAGACCACGTTAAGAGAATAAACAGAAATGGGACCAAATAGATCTGAATATTTCTTAACAATGCTTCTTGCGTGTACATTTAGGAGGGTAAGATGCTCAATAGAATTCAAACTCAGCGATGGGTAAGTGACGGAGACTGGTGGTGATTATGAGTAGGCGAATCAACGGTAGAAGATGGCGGAGCTGTATGAACATGCTTAGCTGTAGCGTGATCTGCCCTAACTATAAAGTTGAACTAATCTTCCCAGCTGTAGCTTACACTGTCAGTGACGGCATTATCATAGTGGTGACAAACGGTAGAACCATTATCGCTGAAAGCGGCTAATGCCTTCCAAAGTTTCTGTCTTATAGAGCGGACTCTAAAGGAAAAGTCTTCTTGAATAAAAAATTCTGAATGTTTCAGTTTTGAGACGTTCTTTATCACACTAATTTTATCGCGGAAATCTAAAAGCTTAAGAATACCAGGACGCGGTTGTCCGTTGCGACCTCTGCCTAGCCTATGACGATTCCATTTGAGGACATAGAATCCCCAGCGTGTCAACAATTAGTTGAGATATTTTAGCCAACAGGGAGTCGCTGTTTTTTTCATCCTCATCAGTTAGACTATACAAGATAATGTTGTTGCGCCGCGATCGGTTGTCCAAGTCATCAATCTTATTTAATAAGACTGACACAACACCAGCCATTGAAGAGACCTGGGAACGTAGATCTTCACAGGCTGAATTGGGCTTACGACCATGAGGTGATTCGAGGGCGGACACACGTAACTCTGAGGCCTCAAAACGTGATCAAAACTGTAGCTTTATGTCAGCAATGTTTTGTGCTATTTGCTTCTGACTGTTAAGTAATTCAGAAAACATAGACTTAATACTAGCGTTTTCAGGGCTGTCTGAACGCGAACTAGTAGAGTCGTCAAGTGCATAGACCTCATCATTCGTTTTAGAACGAGTAGACACATTTTTATTCGGCCCTTGGTATTCTTCTGCAGCGCCGCCTAGTAAAATTCGGCTAAAACAGTGCAGATCATATGACCAATAAGAAAGGACTCTTTGTGGGCAAGATAGCAGTAGCAAGAAGCGGTCATCGGAGCGAAAGCAATTTGCATAAGGAAGGTAGCATACCTGCACAAAAAAGAAGCAACGATTGAGCATCCTGCCGTCGCCACTGCCACCAAGCCTACTGACAAGAAACGTCGAGAACAGTGCTTTTAATGCCAAGCCGTGTGTCGTCATAAAACCGCGGCCAACGATGGTTGGCTCCTCGATATAGACGTCAGGCCAGCGAGCACTGTCCGGAAAGTTCACGCCGACGAGCTCACCTGTGCTATCAGACAGCAGGGTGATAGGACAGTCCGGGTGCAAGTAAACAGCAGCATCCACGTTCTTCTCGCTTCAAAATGGCAAAGCTGCAAGTGAACGAAGCACAGCCCTAGACAGGACATCGCAGGGAACGAAAAATCCAGCGATGACTCCCAGGCACTGCACAAGAAAGAAGCAATGATTCAGCATCGTGCCGTCGCCACTGCCTCCAAGCCCACCACATGATAAGGGTCGGTAGAGAATACCTCAGTAATCTACGAATCGCTGATTACATTGTCTTGCTAAGTAACTCAGGGGATGAACTGCAAAGAATGATTGATGACCTAGATAAGAACAACAGAAAGGTAGGCTTGAAAATCAATATGCAGAATACTAAGGAAATGTGCAATAGCCTCGCGAAGGAACAGCAGTTCACAATAGCGAGCGAAGCAATGGAAGTGGTAGGCGAATATGTCAATTTAGGACATGTTACAGACCACAGATACAGACCATGAAAGGTAAATAACTATGAGAATAAGGTTGGGATGGAGCATATTTGGCAAGTATTCGCAGATTACCAGTATCGCTAAATAGGAAAGTATATGATAGTTGCATCTTACCTGTGCTCACGTATGGTGCTGAAACGTAGAAGCTAACGAAACGGATTCTACTTAAGTTGAGGGCAGCGCAGAGGGCTATGCTACGAAGAGTGGGTCAAAGAAATAACTCGATTTAATGGTATTCTAGTGGAAATCAAGAAGAAGAAATGGGCATGGGCAGAGCATGTAGTGCGTAGAGAGGACAATCTATTGTCGCTTAGGGTAACAAATCCGATTCCAAGGCATGGAAAGCGGAGCAGGGGGCGGTAGAAAGTTATGCGGGTGGATGAGGTTAAGTTCGCAGGGGTAGAGTGGATGCAGCTAGCGCAGAACCAGAATAATCGCAGGAGTATGGGAGAGGCCTTCTCCCTGCAGTGGGTATAGTCCGGATGATGCTGACGACTACGATGATGATGGTGAAGATAACTGCTTTACGTAGTTCTGTCAGTTGTTGCTACCACTGGCCGATAGTGCCCAATTCGATTCTCAACTTTTTTCAACCTTCCTTTTGCATTGGATCTCGCCTGTGAAACAGCAGAAATGGCCTGGTGCTGTTTTAAGTGACTTAATCTTGCCAACACAGATCGCTGCATCGATTCCATTCTAATGGGGCTTTAAAAGTTCATCAAGCGGCTCAGAATTCTGCTCTTTATTGGGACAATTGTTGCTCCCAACTTCGCCGTAAAGAAGCAACAGGAAAGAAATTGGTCAGCCTAGATTTCAAAGCGTGGATACAAAGTTAGAAGATGAACGTTGCATTCGAAGCAGTAATGATTTAATTTGCAGAAAAAAATCAATACTTCGTAATAGAGACATTGCGTTAGAACTTGACGCTTAGTTCAACTGCGCCTCCGTGCCCATTAACAAGATATTTTATAATGCAACGTTTTACTTGTTTTGTGCGCCTGGTGACTTCGATGAGATACAGGCTATATGCGAGTGCTGAAGGAGTCGCCAGGGCACGAAATAAACGAGAAGTGAGCATTTCTGCATGAAAAAATCACATGGCTTTACTGAATGCCACCTGCTCATCTGCACCTGCGTCAGCCCGTCAGATTTCTTTTTCTGCTGAGAGGAAAGATAAAAAACCTTCGCCCTCCAGAAGCACCATCCATGACAATCCCATAAGAGGACCCCAATACTCTCCTACCTCTGCTCTTCCCCCATGTGCATTCTTCAGGAGGCCTGCACCAATATTCTTCGTCAACCAGGCGCTTCAAATCTTGTATCCACAGGAAGCCTAAAAAAGTTAACCAAGAGAAGTCCAGAAAAGAAACGTCAGCCGCTCACCTATCTCCGCCCTCTTCTAAGCAGCCCCCATATCGACCCTTTGGTGCCTCCCCTACAAACGAAAAGGTTTGCTTTGGCTAATTCTACAATCCAGAAGCCTTCACCTATCATAAGACCCCAACACAACCATACATACCCATGCTTCAGCGGAGGGAAGTGACGATGAAATCAAATAAACCGAAAGGTATGGCAGCTTCGCCGTATCAGCTTCTCTGATTCCTCGTCGCGTTTTTTTTTATTTGCTGTATTTTAACCCAAATTTCAACTTCGCCGCTGGCTCTGCATCTTCCTCAAAAGCCATCATCATGTATATTGTTGCGCTATGATGACGACGAAGTGTGTCCTTCTTTTGCCTCGCGGAAAGAACAAGGTGATGACGACGATGTGGGGCTAGTTCCGTGTTGCTGCTCGCTGCTACGCCAGTTCAAGCTGTGCTGTTAATATACTGTAAATACGTCCAGTTTCCACGTAACAATATTATTGTTCATTTTCGGCTGGAGGAGGAGGAGGAAACAACTTTATTTAACGCATTATATTAAGCGTTAAGAATGTCCTGGGCCAGGGTCACCAAGGCCAACTGATCTTGCAGCTGGTTAGAGGCTAACGGAGGGTGTGGAAAGTGAGGAGATTGGAGGGCGACAGGGCATGAAAAGATGCAATGCTCCAAGTTTGCATAGTGTTCTGGGCAATTTGGGCATGCAGTGGAATGTATGATTCTGTATAGAAAAGATGGGGCAGGAGTAAGCAGTGTATTTAGCTGTATGCGTCTAAGAATGCGGATTTGCGTGGTAGTGAGAGATTTATCAGGAAGAGGAAGTGTACGGAGAGTTTCTCTAATGTTGTCGTAGTGAACGTTGATTTCTTTTTTGTAGTGAAGAGTAGTGTCCCACGTTGGTGGATAAGGCCAGGGAATCCCAGGCGCCCGGTGTTGAAGTTCGCGGGCGAGGCGATGCAATTCCTCAGTGCCTGGGATTCCAGCGTGACCAGGAATCCACCTCAGTGTTACAGTGTGGGGACGTAGTTTGGTAAGAGCTCTGTGTAGATCATCGTGTAGTTCTTCAGGAATGCGACCCGTGTGAATGCCGCGTATAGCTTGTATTGAATCAATGTATATGGTATATCCTGAAGGGTTAGGGGGTGCTTGTGCGAGGTCTTGAATACTGTGTTTCATTAGCATTCACACCTTTGTTGTAGATTGCGGGCGTGCCCTTTATGTGGGTTAATTGCGTGTACTGCGGTCATGCTGCTATACACTTCTGGTCCAGGTAGCTCTATCAACGATCGCAGGAGCAACGTTGAGGTCAGCATCATCAACAAGTTTTGACATGTGGCGCTTTATGTGGCAAATGAATACGTCTATTTGGACAGGCAATAACCACAGATCCATATCACTAAAGGGAAATTACCAGAAGTGAGCTATACAGCGCATCCAGCAAGTGTTATGAGATCATGAATGACAGGCTACCGATTCTCTTTAATGAGAAAGTATTTAACATTTCCATCTTACTGGTACTTACCTATGAGGCAGAAACGTTAAAGTTAGAGAATATAGTTCAACTTAAATTAAGGACCACGCGGACAGGTATCAAAAGGAAAATGGTAGGTGCAGGTTAAGAAATAGGAAGCGTACCAAATTGGTCAAGAAACAATCGCGTGCGAATACTGTCACGGTGCAAAAGAGGCAACCTAACGTACAGCACCGTTGCAGGTTCGATAGCACTCGTGTCCTCCCCTTGTTGTTGTTGGCCTCTTAAAAAATCGCACGAACCCACCATCGGTGATTGAGCAAGGTGTGGGACTGTCGTACACAAACTCAATTACGGCACAAGCTAGTCGCAAAGCGAGAATGTAAAGAAGTATAACAATGCAGCCTTAAAAATTGTGCTTATTATATACTAACAATCCTAATAATTTTGATAGAAAAAACTTGGAAGAATTTCGAGAAGGGTTAACAGGGTAATCTGCCAGTTGCTACAATGTATAGTGACGGATAATTTCACAAATAGCGTCCAACACAAACATTTTGGCACTCACACCGAGCGACATTAAAACGGGTAGGGACAAGCGGAGTCCTAACCTAAAGAAGGGGATTTCCAGGTATGTCCTTCTCTGAAGGGTGAACTGCCGGCACTAGAGGAAGAATTGTTCTATGGATTCTACTTCTCCGCACGATGCATATAGGTTTGTTGATGTCTACCCACATCTGCATAAATATAAATTCAAGCCCGGAATTCTGCACCGCGACAGCATCATTGTTGCCTCACAGTGCTTGGTTTTGCATACACGAATACTCCAATTATGTGATAAAGACTGATAATCCGTGGTATTCATAAAGAAATCCCGCAGCCTGGCTGGCCTATACTCGGTCCGCTTGAGCCTGGAAATTGCCAATATACTAAAATTAAGGACGGGATATACTGAAGATGTACTATGGGGTTTAATTCTCGAAAGAATCCGCCACGGCGGGGCTAGACGCTACAGTCGCCTTCTAGCCCCGACGTGCCAGCCCTAGCAGACAGAGCTGTGACCCCCAGCCCGCGGTGCGAGAAATCGCCACTGCGGCGGGTTCGGGCCAGAGGGGACAAACACAAATACAACCGCCGTGTAGCGAGCGAATGCCGCGTACGGGGGTGAAATAAAAACCACCTAATGGGGAAGCGCGCCAAGAAGGTGAGAGGAAGAGTCTTCTCACCTGACACTGCTTCGCGCTCACATCCCGTTGCGGTAAGTGCCTACGGTTAGTGGGCGATTCTCGGTGACGGCGGTGGTCTCCTCGGCGGAAATCATGAACCGCGCGCGCGAGCGAGCGCCCAATCGCCGAAGAACCCCGAGCGAGTTGCTACAGTCGCGCTCCTCGACACGGAATGGGAGAGGAGGTCTCCCGGTTACGCCGGCAGGAAAGGGTAGCCCGCGGCAGCGTCGACGCAGGGCCCGGGAGGCGGCGGGAGGTGGCCAGCATGCCCTCTCCCCCGCCAACCTCTCTGCCAGCGCGCGTAACCACGCGTGTTAATCACGCGCGGGCGTTATAATGGAGGAAGGGGATTGTGAATTCCCACAGTACTAAGGGCCGATCTCGCTAAGTAATCAGCTACCTCATTTGCATGAACGTCTGCATGACCGGGGACCCAGACAAAACGGAGTTCTTTCAAAGTAAACGGAAAAAAAAACAAAAAAAAAAAACGCAGCAGTCGAGTAAAAAATTATTTTTGTAGGGTTTCAAGCGAGGTTAACACTGATAAACAATCGGGAAGAATGATTACTTGTGATACATGGTATGAAATTTCCGCAAAGAATGTAGGAATATACTCTGGGATGCGGACAGAACTCCAGTCAAATCCAGCGAAAATATGCCAACTGCAGCTTTTTCGTTGTTGACTGAGGCATCTGTAGAGATAACTGTGTGATGAGGGTATTTTTCTAGGTAATCAAAAAGAAGATAATTTAAAAGTTTTGCTGGCGTACGTTTCTCGTGAGAGGGGAAAATGTTGTCATAGTGAGTCCACTGCGGTCTGCACTTCATCAACATATTGCAAAAAACTCAGGTCGACACTGATTGGTGCTAAATGTTTCTGTGTTGCCGTAACTTGTGACTGGTTATACCGTGGCCCATGATCAGATAAAAATAGGGTCGGTTGGGATGTAAATATGGGAGGAATGACTCCAGGGGCGGGCCGGGTCTAGTGACCTGGTCAAAGTTTGTACCTTGAGCAGCTGGAGGCGGGAGTTTAAGTTAGGGATACGGACTTCCAGATAAAACATAGCGTTTGAAACGACTTTTGGGAGATCAAGATAGAGATGTACAGCATGCCTTCCCAATAACAATAAAAGATGAAGTTTGTAGTTTGTGGTGCCATAAAACAGAATGCAACCAATTTCAAATATGGGTCTTACACAGCCTTTCTAGAGAAACAATCAAGGGTCGCGACACTTTCCAAACACTTTATTGCTATTTCGTACCAGCCGCCAGGGAGCGCGTTCTCCTTTCCATATTGTTTCCACGTTGTTTTTTTATGTGCAATCTTCAATCCAATATTAGGTCATACATTACACACACCGAAATATTTTAGTGATTATAGCTGGTGGAATTTGGGTGGAGCGATGCGTTAATGAGATAAGCAAAGATGTATCCAGGAAAATACAAGTACACCACCTTTATTGTTCATATAGTGGAGCCATACTTCAATCTCATTTAAATATTGTTGTAGAGTGTGACACAAGGCATAAATAATCGAAGTCGAAGCGAAAAAAGCTATATTGTCGGCATAAACAAAAACTGTCATTGCGGACGGATGGGGATGCCATTTACAAAAATGCTAAAAAGCAGCGGTGAAAGAACTGATCCTTGTGGCTCACCCCTTGACTGATGATACGTGTTAGAGGAGAGGATTCCGTCTGTGCAGTAAACATGCCTATCCTTCAAAAATCCATATATCAATTCACAATTATATGATGCAGGATGTAACTGAGCAAGCCTCTTAAGCAGGATCGTATGTTCTATGCTGTCGTAGGCCTTAGTTGGTTGGTTGGTTTGTGGGGTTTAACGTCCCAAAGCTACTCAGGCTATGAGAGACGCCGTAGTGGAGGACTCCGGAAATTTCGACCATCTGGGGTTCTTTAACGTGCACTGACATCGCACAGCACACAGGCGCCTTGCTTTTCGCCTCCATCGAAAAGCTCCCGCCGAGGCCGGGATTCGATCCCGCGTCCTTGGGAACATTAGTCGAGCGCCGTAACCACTGGGCCACCCCGGCGCAGTGGCCTTAGTAACATCATATGTAACCAAAGCTGAGACTTCCCTCCTGCGTAGTGAGACACGGATTCGGGTCTCTATATCTACCAGCGCGGACCATATGGAGCAACCGCATCGAAAACCAGTCTGTGCTGAGCTGAGACCGCTAACGTCATGAACATGCTTTTTAAGAAGACTGTGAACTATTCTCTGTTAATTTGATAAAGTTTGAAGTTAATGCAATTGGATTATCTGTATACCTCCACTGCATCTTTCAACAACGAAATAATTTTCGCAACCTTCAAGATGTGTGGCATCCAAGCATTTTCCATTGAATAGTTAATAATGTCTAAAAGATTACTTGTAAAATCTTGGACTAAGATTTCATTCATTCCAATAGTGACACCACGTGTCCTGGATCTGCGGATCGCACCGTTGTCATGATTGATATCAGCCCTGACTAGGAAACCTCGGTAACCAAATCTGAGCATTGCGAGAGTGTACACAGAGGGCCCTGCCTTTTTTTCTAGAATCGTAACTCCAATCACTGAGCAATGCACTCCAGGGTTTGCTCAGCCTTCTGTGGCGGAAGCACTATTGAATTAGTGAGGTTCGAGACTGGTGAAACCTTCTTATGATCCATGAACCTATATATACATCCTTCCGATTACATGGGCTTGAGGGATGAGTGTTTGATTTTTGGTTATACTCCCCAATTTGCTTCTGCAATTGTTATTTTGAAAGATTCTGATAAGAATTAATAATTTAACCAAATAGCTGGACTCTGATTGTAAGATAGGCTCTTCCAGGCAGCTTTTTTACGAAGGTAAGCTTTCACGCATTCTTGGTAGAGGTTGCCGCGCGTACAGTAAATGCTGATTGGTGTTCCTCTTTTTTGCTGAAAGGAGACTGTCTGCTTAGCTTCTTCGGACCGTCTTGTACTACCTACCGGAGCAAGAGAAGCAGATATCAGATTTTTATAGGTAATGTGGTTGACAAATTTGTGGGATAAACCAATATTTTTGAGTATAGATAAAAGCATATTAAAGGTTGTCGGAAAATGATCTCTAGATGTGGCAGAATCCTCTCTGGACCACTGGGTTAACACTAGCCCACCCACTGATAAGGTTAAGCTAATGGCTGAAGTGGAAACTCCTCGCACAAATGTAACAGCTATATATATATATATATATATATATATATATATATATATATATATATATATATATATATATATATATATATATATATATATATATATATATATATATATATATATATATATATATATATTGTTACGTGCTTTGTACGCAGGGGGGTTTATTTAGAGGGATCGGTCCAAACAGGACTGCGGCGAAGCGTACCAACGTCCCTTGCTCTGCCCTTGCTCTTCTTTTTTCTTCACCGATCTACCCGACCGTTCTTCTTCATCTTCCGTCGACGTTCTACGAAGACGCTTGACATTTCCCTCCTCGCAGACGAAGCCCATCGGGCGAGTTACAGAGATCCTCTGGAATGAAATCGCTTGAGGCGGGCTACATGTGCACCACCTGAGACTGCCGTGACCGTCGACCATTCGCCGTTATGCGTGCTATGACGTAATTCAGGTCACTGATGCGTTCTAACAAACGGTCCGGTGTAGTGTGACAGCAGTTTTTGACAAAGACCACGCTTACGGAGAGGTGTCCACAACCACACATAGTCACCAGGAGCATAAGAAACTTGTTGGTGTCGGGCGTCGTAGCGGTTCTTAGAACGTTCTTGTGAAGATAAAATTCGAACTCTGGCCAGCTGGCGGGCTTCTTCAGCTCTGTAGAGTGTGGTAGCAAGAGAAGGTTCGGCATGAATGAAAAATGGCAGTATGGTGTCGAGGGCACAGCGAGGCGTGCGAGCATAGAGAAGGTAGAAAAAAAACTGTAGCCTGTTGTCTCATGTTGCGCTGTGTTATATGCATGAGTAATGAACGGTAGAACGCCATCCCAGTCCTTATGGTCTGCAGCGACGTACATAGCCAACATGGCGGTAAGCGTCCTATTAGTTAGTTCTACCACACCGTTCGTTTGGGGATGATATGGCGTGGAGTGGCGAAAACTGCAGGCGCTGAGGCGGAGAAGTTCTTCGACAATGTCCGCTGTGAATTGGCGTCCACTGTCACTAATGATGACTGCAGGAGGGCCGTGCCGAAGAATGACGAGTCGAAGTAAGAAATTTGATACTTCAGACGCAGTAGCGGATGGTATCGCGGCTGTCTCACAGTAGCGGGTTAAATAATCAACGCACACAAGAATCCATCGGTTTCCTTTAGAGGACCGTGGGAAAGGTCCAAGAAGATCAATGCCAACTTGCTCAAACGGGGCTGTTGGAGGTGCGACCGGCTGCAGTTTTCCATGTGGGCTTGAAGTCGACAGCTTAAAGCGTTGGCATTGCACACAGCTGGCTACATATCGCTTGATCGTTAAACGCATCTTCGGCCAGTAAAATCGCTGCTGTGTGCGGTGGAGTGTTCGGGCCACTCCCAGGTGACCAGGCGTGGCGTCATCATGCATCATTTCTAGAACTGTGATACGTAGGCTTTCCGGAACGACAAGAAGAATACGTGCTCCCCCAGAGGCGAAATGTTTCTTGTAAAGCACTCCTTCGTGAATGCTAAATGTGTTCTTCATAGGATCGTTGGCGGAATCAAACAGTGAAGTTAATGTTTTGTCTTTGCGTTGCTCGGTTCGGAAAACTCGGAGATCGGGGAAGGTTTGTGAAATAGGAGCCAAATATTCATCGAAATTGTCTGAGTCGTTATCAGTCGTTTGAAGCGGCAAACGCGAAAGACAGTCAGCATCTGAGTGTTTATGGCCGCTTTTATGCACCACAGTAAAATTAAACTCTTGTAGGCGTAAAGCCCATCGAGCGAGCCGCCCACAGGGGTCACGAAGACTCACGAGCCAGCAAAGGGAATGGTGGTCGGTCACAATCGTGAAAGCATCCCCGTACAGATAGGAACGAAAGCGCTGTACAGCGAAAACAACGGCTAGACATTCTTGCTCCGTAACCGAGTAATTTCTTTCACATTTACTCAACGAGCGGCTGGCATACGCTATCACGTGCTGATCGCGTCCATGGCGTTGTATAAGTACAGCGCCGATACCGATACCACTTGCGTCAGTGTGTACTTCAATTGGAGCTTATGGGCAGAAGTGGCGGAGGATTGGGCCCGAGGTCAAAAGAAACTTCAGATGACGGAAAGCTGAGTCACATTCGCTGGTCCAATTTAATGGTGCATTTTTATGCAGTAGACTCGTAAGTGGGTAAGCGATGTCTACAAACTTTGGTATATAGCGTCGAAAGTACGAGCATAGCCCCAAAAAGCTCTGCAGCTCTTTTACTGATTTGGGCACGGTAAAATTTTTGACGGCTTCAATTTTCTTCGGATCTGGTCGAACACCTTCTTTATCAACTAAGTGACCGAGGACAATTGTTTTACGATCGCCAAAATGACATTTCTTTGCATTCAGTTGGTTTTGTTTTGTGGTGTTTAACGTCCCAAAGCGACTCAGGCTATGAGAGACGCCGTAGTGGAGGACTCCGGAAATTTCGACCACCTGAGGTTCTTCAACGTGCACTGACATCGCACAGCACACGGGCACCTTGCTTTCCGCCTCCACCGAAAAGCGGCCGCCGAGGCCGGGATTCGATCCCGCGTCCTTGGGAACAGTAGTCGAGCGCCGTAACCACTGCGCCACCCCGGCGGGGTTTTGCATTCAGTACCGACCAGCTCGTTCCATGCAAATAAGTACGATATCCAGAAGGGCTGTAGTGCTCACTAAATGTTTTGCCAAAAATTACAACGTCGTCCAAATAACATAAACAAATTTGCCACTTTAGTCCACGTAGAATTGTATCCATGAACCGCTCGAATGTGGCAGGTGCATTACATAATCCAAAAGGCATAACGTTAAATTCATAAAGTCCGTCTGGTGTTACGAATGCCGTTTTTTCTTTATCTGCAATGTGCATGGGGATTTGCCAGTAACCGGATCTCAAGTCAATAGAAGAAAAGTATGAAGCTGGGTTCAGACAGTCAATTGCGTCATCTATACGTGGAAGCGGGTAGACATCTTTCTTCGTGACTGAATTTAAACGGCAGTAGTCAACACAAAACCTCCATGTGCCATCTTTCTTTTTAACAAGGATACTGGAGCTGCCCAAGGACTACAGGACTCTCGAATAATGCCGCGCTTTAGCATGTCTTGAACTTGCTCATCTATTACCTTACGTTCATTTGCTGAGACTCGATAGGGCTTCTGACGTATTGGAGGTGCGGACCCAGTGTTGATCGTGTGATGAATAGGACTGGTAGGTAGTGGCATTGAGTCATACTTCGCAAAGTCGAACACTGTCACGTGTTTCAGTAGTAGTTCCACTAGAATACGACGCTCAGTTGTAGAAAGAGACTTACTAATCACAGCCGTAACTTGGGTCTCCATGCCTGGTCGCACCTGCTGCTCAGTGACAGAGCTGTTTAACGCCGCGACGGAACCGGATATGCCTTCCTCGAAACGGGCGAGTTTTAGGCCCCGAAGCAACACAGTTCGCTCTTCTGAGTGGTTCACTGTCCACAGCTCAGTGCGGCCTCTAGTCACGGGAATGACGCAACGAGGCACAAGGATACTATTCTTAGAGCAGGTGAATCTCGTAGGTTCTACTATAGCCTCAAAAGATTCGCACTGGTTCCGAATAGAGAAAACCCGCACAAATGCTGCAGATAACGCTGGCACAATTGTGTCTTCTTCTGCAGCAAATGCTCCAAATTCAGATGTCGAGTCATCCACAGGAACCGAAAGTAGTGAAGGATTCAAAGCAATCTCTGCCGTACCACAGTCTAAAGTTGCACCACACTCTTGCAGAAAACCAATCCCAAGAATCACATCATGCGTTGATCGAGGCAGTACTGCAAATTCTACTCTAAACTTGAGGCAGCCAATAACAACATCCGAAGCGCACACACCAAGAGGAACTAAAGGTTCACCACCGACACCACGGAATAACACTGCACGGTCACCACTGAACATTACTTTTCTACCTAAATGGTTCTTAAAACTCGAACTCATAACAGATACTGTAGCACCAGTGTCCACAAGAGCCATTGTTTTCACACCATCAACAAACATTTCCAATTTGTTCTTTAACATAAACACGGGCGGAGGTATGGACGTCATCGACTCGCCGGCGGCCTCACCTCCATCGGCCGCGCCTCCTAGTTTCCCTGAGGCGGATGGGAAGAACGACGTCGAGGGGAAGGTGACCTGCGCGGGCGCTGGGGTGGCGGCGTCACACTACGATCAGATGCAGGAGATGAATTCCGCAGATATGTCGAATGGTATGAGTCCCCAGCAGGCATAGTCGGGGATCACTGTTGTTCGGTGTGCAGCCGTCCATGAAAGTTCGCGTGGGGTCGGTAATCTTGGACAGTTCGAAAACGGCGGCGGCAGTATCTAGCGATATGCCCCGCAATGGCCCACCTGTAGCACACAGGTTGAGGGCGTCAGCGATCACCATAAGAGTCCTCACTAACAAATTCGCGACGTTGGTTGTAGCGAGGCTCTCGCTGCTGACGAACCAAATTTTCAGAGTAGGCGGGCCTCTTTTCCATCGGCTGGTGGTCATAACGTTGAGTACAGCTGCGCTGATCGTCCATCTGCGAATCGCCGCTAGGTTGAACCCACGGAGTGGACAGGGAGGCAACATTTGCCTGCGGTGCACAATTCTGCCGCACATATTCTTCACTACAGATGGCGTCCCTAGACCTTGACAATTCCTCGCGTACAATTTCTCGTATCATATCAGCCATGGAAACTGAAGGACAGGCCTCAACACTGGCTACAGAGGTGACATTGGCCAGTCTTTCGAATTTAGGTGTAATTCGTCGCAGCTTGAGAGCATCAAATGTTCTACAATGCTTTATAACATCAGCGGTGGCGCTCAGGTTCTCTTTGCTAATAAGAAAATTATAAACGTCTTCTGCTATTCCTTTCAGGAGGTGACCGACATTGTCTTCTTCAAGCATAGTGGGGTTGACGAGTCTGCATAGCTTTAAGATGGCTTCGATATATGCAGTACAAGTTTCTCCGGGTACTTGTGCCCGGTGAAACAAAGTTTGTTCAGCGCGCTTCTTCTTTGCAGGTTCATCCCCAAAATTTTTCTAGATTTCGCTAGTAAATATAGCCCATGTACTTAATGAATCCTCGTGATTATCGAACCAGTCAAAGGCAGTGGCGGCAAGGAAGAACACCACATTAGCCAGCTTAGTAGCGGCGTTCCAGTGATTGTATTTACTCACTCTTTCGTAGTGCTTCAGCCACTCATCAACGTCCTCCTTAGGTGTTCTGGAAAACGTAAGCGGCTCTCGATAATGGGGCCAGTTGTTCACCGTGGATGATCCTGGCTGCTCGGTACTGCCGTCTTCAGTCGTGTCTGATGGCATTGGTGGTAGGCCAGCAAGTCGACGGCTTCTTCGGTAGATGAAACGCGTAACATCTTACCAAGATGTTACGTGCTTTGTACGCACGGGGGGGGGGGGGTTATTTACAGGGATCGGTCCAAACAGGACTGCGGCGAAGCGTACAAACGTCCCTCTGCCATTGCTCTTCTATTTTCTTCACCGATCTACCCGACCGTTCTTCTTCATCTTCCGTCGACGTTCTACGAAGGTGCGTGACAATATATAATTTATTTTTTACGAGAGTAGTGAATGAGTGAGTGAGTGAACTTTATTAACTGCTCGGGGATCTTTTTCTTCGCCTCTTCAACCGAGGCTGAAGAGCGGTTGGCGCCCCCAGTCCAGGGCACCACTGGCTTTCGCCAGTTTGCGAGCTCTTGTGACCAGGTAGGGCTGATCCTCCGGGTCAGAGCTGGCCAGCAAAGCCTCCCACTGTCTTTCATTTGGGTTTTCAATTTTTTGTAGTTGATGTGAGCTGCATTCCCATGTTATGTGGTACGAGAGTAGTGAAAAAATATTCTTTTGCTGGATGGGCTCGACTTGCTGAGAGCAGCGCAGCAGTAAAGCATGCTATAGCATTTTTTTTTCTGCTGCACTGCCCTCCCCTACAAAATAAAAAAAAGAACTTCTCAAGCGTACAAATGTGCACTAGTTTACAGGACCTCATACATTATTTGAAACACAAAAATAGGACCACATGCGAAGTCATGGAGGGTGTCTGTATTCACAGTAAAGGTGCAACCTGCGTCACTGTTCTTCTGCGACTTTTTAAGACAAGCAACTTGAGCATCCTGCCCCCTCGAGCCATTAGCTGAATCAATCCGCCTACGTGTTTTTGTACCTTCTAACCTTTAAATTTATGAACTGTCCTGTAGTAAATGCAGTTGACTGTTAGCGACTGTATGTGCATCCAAAGTTCATTCCATTCTCGACAAGGGTAGAGATTTGGGAAAGTCGGTGTTGGTTCATTACGTAAGAGGGAGCGCAAAACAATGACAACGGGCAAGGGATAGAAACACACACTAAAAGCGCTAACTTCCGACTTAAAGAAGGCCAAAACAACCAGGGCCAGCCAGGTCCGAGCAGATCAACAAGCGCATGCGCCAACCTAAGACAAGCAAGAAAAAAGCGACAAAAAAAAATAACAAAAAAGGAGGCGAGGGGTACCCATCAATGAAAGGTTCACGGCTTCTTTGAAGCCGGGAATGCTAGCTCGCTTTTGGACAACGAAATGGAAAGGGCACTAAGACAGTTATCTTTCAAAGAAGCGATCGGCGAGGCTTGCAAGATTTCACGAGTTTTCTTATCTCTACTTTTTGCGACCACTGAGATTTTATTCTAAAAAGGCACACGACTGCTCGTGTAGCAACGTAAAACCAGATTACTGCTATTATAAGTCATGTTTGTGCTGTTACATGAGTTGGCTCAAGTTTCCTGCAGCGCACAGCCTTCATCTGGAAACAATGGACTCCTCTCCACGCGCTTTCTCTTCTTTCTCCCCACGTGCCTTCTCTCTCGCACTCGTGCTTTCTCTCTCTGTCTCAAACCTCCCTCCAAGTTTCATCTTACGCGAGAAACTTTTCGTTTTCTAACCGCGCTGCGCGACTGCGGCAGCACCGCGTTTTTACGAGCTGTGAAATGCACGGATAAAGATTATTTACCTTGTGTTTCTGCGACCCGTCATCTATCTGAGGAGTGGCCGCGTCCCGAAAACGTGCCACAGAATCAGAATAGTAAAAACGCAATGATCGCCGGCCCGCCGTTTCGTTAGTACCTAGGCCTAGGCATCTCCGCTCTGCTGGCTGGCACCGCTCTTGAAGAGGTTCGTTACTTCACATCGCACTCATGGACGATATGGCGTCTCCCAACCGCAAGTCGCCCCCTGCTCATGTGAGTCCAGACCAACCCCTTTTTGGGCGCTCTGAGAAAACGGGAAGCTCTCTACAGTCACGGCATTGGTCACACGTCAGCTCGTTCAGAGCGTTCGGCCGCCTCGGCCACACCGAACATGCTCGCCGCCAGAGCAAGGGCGGAGGCCGCCACTGCGCCAGTGCAAGCGTCTCTAAGAAAGAAGTGACTGTGAAGTTGGAAAAAGCAAGACTCGAAGGCAGGAAAAGAGCACAGCTGCAGCAATCGAGCGGAGGAAAGTCGAGCTGGATACAGAGTTAGAAGTCATGCAGTTGGAAAGGAAAGCGTCCGCTGTGGAAGCACAAGCAGAGGTCCTGGAAGATGCTGTAGATCCGCACGGCGGGGAGCATCACATCTGTCGGAGTATCTCCGAGGCATCCAAAGACCACGTTCAACGCACTTTGGAGCACGTACTTGACCAGGCTAACGTGCGCAACAACCGGCGTCCGCAATCGCAGCAGCATGACGGCGGGGAGCACTACGTCTCTGCACTCGTAACCAAGGGGCCACGCCGAATTTTGCGAGTAAGCAAGCTGATCAAGCTAGTGCCCCGGAGCTGACCGCCAGGCCAAAATATCTGATTCGACGTGATCTTGTGAGTACCGCGCTTACGAAGTTCGGCGACTGCCCTGAAAACTACCGGTTGTGGAGATCTACGTTCAAGGGAATGACACGGACTCTTGAAGTCACGGCAAGCTAGGAACTTGACCTTCTCGTGAAGTGGCTTGGAACAGACTCGTCAGGCTATGCAAAGAGGCTACGTTCAGTGCACGTGAACAACCCGGAGGCCGGGCTAAAGATAGTCTGGGAAAGACTCGAGGAATGCTATGGCAGCCCAAAAATTATAGAAGAGACCATTTTTAGGAGAATTTCAAGCTTCCCCAGATTGTCCGAAAAAGACGCCCATAAATTGAGAGAGCTGGGAGATCTGCTTCTTGAGGTTGAGGCTGCAAAAGAGGACACTCACTTGACTGGGCTAGCTTATCTGGACACCGCAAGAGGGGCAAATCCCATTTGGGAAAGCCGCCGCACCAGTTGCAGGAGATGTAGATCACAATAGGCTCCCAGTACAAGCAAGGTCATTAGGTCGCCTTTCCCCCTTCTCGAGTTCCTCCAGCATTGCCAGGGACCAGGCGAAAATGAGAAACAACCCCAGCTTCAAATTGAGCTCAGCAAGTAGCACCCCTTCGAGTCTCATTAAAGCATACAGATGGGCAACGAATGAGGGCATGCGAAGAGCACCCATCTCAGTCCAACTGACTGACATGGAGGCAGGCACTGAGCATCCACCCCCAAACACGCCGAAGGTGCAGGATGCTACCAAGCATTGCCCTCTGCACAAGAAACCTCATCGTCTCCGGAAGTGTCACTATTTCAGAGAAAAGCCACTAGATGAACGTAAGTCCCTACTGAAATAATATGGGATCTGCTTCAGGTGCTGCGCTTCTACAGACCACTTTGCAAGAGACTGCTAAATAGTTCTCAAGTGCGCCGATAGTGGTACCGATAGGCATGCCACACCACTCCACGCAGGAAATGTCACCCATGAGTCTTCTGTCCTTGAGCACACTACTGAAGACGCGAGAGGATACCAAGATTCCTCACTTCAAGTATCGTCCAAGTGTGCAGAAGTGTGCGGTCAAGGCTACAGTGATAAGTCGTGCTCAAAGATCTGTTTGGTTAAAATCAGTCATCCGAGCCAGCCTCACAAGACTGCAAAAATGTATGCCATCCTAGACGACCAGAGCAGCAATCCCCTTGCAAGAACAGAGTTCTTCGACATTTTCGGTCTTAATAGACAAAGTTCTGCCTACACACTAAGGAGGTGTGCTGGAATTATGGGAGAAGTTGGAAAATGGGCATCCGGATTTCTCATGAAGATATTTACAGCTCTTTGAAGCTGCCCTTACCAACACTCATTGAGTACAACAACATGCCTACAACAGGAACAAGATTCCTACACCAGAAGCGGCACTGCATCACCCTCATCTCAAATCTGTAGCTAGATTCATTTCTTGTTCGGACTCGGAGGCTAAAATTCTACTTCTCGGGCGAGACATCCTCAGAGTACACAAGGTTCGACAACAGCGCAATGGGCCAGTTGATGCACCATTTGCTCAGAGACTGGGCCTGGGATGGGTTATCGTAGGGAATGTCTGCCTAAGTCGAAGCCGCACACTAGACTGTGTCAACAACTTCAAGACAAGCGTCCTCGAAAATGGATGTCCCTTCCTTTTTTAGCCATGACAGAATCACTTCCTGGTCAAGGAGAAGATCGCAAGTACTCCCGAGTTTATATACTACTTCCAACCTGCTCAGCACGCTGCTAGGAACGACAGCTATGATAATCAATCAATCAATCAAGCAATCAATCAATCAATCAATCAATCAATTTTTTTTTATTTTCACCTAAATAAAATATACATGGCGAAAAAAGGGGGTGGGAGAAAAAGCTGCACAATAGAAGCTTGAAAAAGCTCCAACCACCCTGACAAGAATGACAACACTCTAACATTTAAGATTTTTGTTCAGTGTACTAGGAACTGTACAAAACGAAAGTGAAAGAAAGATCTAGTTACACTAGTGCTAGCTTATAAATAACTGCTCTATGTCCCCTTTGTTAAGTGTCGTAATGTATGTCTTACTTCGCAAAGTCATTGAGTGTGTGGGGGAGTGTGTATTCAACGCGTTGACGGCCATAACCTGTGCGCGTGACGGGAACTTTTCATGGTAGTTTATGGCGATGAGGGTATATGTATTCTTGCTTATGGAAATTGGCGAGTGAGAGGAATGTATCGAAATTTTCCTGCATTGCTGCAGTGTAACTTTTTATTAGTTTGTACTTGTATATGCTATCGGCTTTCATTATTTTGTACTTGTAGAATAGAGGTTAAGTATTCTCGTTGAATGGAACACTTTCTATCGCCCTAACAGCTTTTTTTTGTAGTAAGATTAGTTTGTTTAAATTATGCGCACTACCGTTTCCCCACACCAGTGCGCAGTAACTGAGCACTGAATGGAATAAGGAATTATATAAAAGCTGTTTAATTTTGGCAGGAAATAAATGTCGATTTCTATTGAGAATGCCAACTACATTTCGCGCTTTTGAGCGAAGATGATCGACATGGTCGTTTCAAAGTATGTGTTCAGAGAAAATAACGCCAAGTGTTTTCACAGATGTCTCTCTATTAATTATATATGGACCAATGATGATGGTTTCAGGCATTTCCAGACATGTACTGGGTGCGCGGAACATAACACATTTTTTTTTCGATTAGTTTAATAAGAGGTTGTTTTTCTAAGCCCCCTCCTGCAGCCGAAAACAAACTGAGCTTGCGAGTGGTAGAATATCGGTCACATTTTTTCAGCTAAAATATATGTTACAATCATCAGCGTAGATGACAAATTTGTACAAATTATCTATTAGCACTATATCATTTATATAAAATAGAAAAAGGACGGGACCAAGAATGCTGCCCTGAGGCACACCACTTTGTACGAATCGTAATTGTGACTTATGGTCATTAATTTCAACGAACTGTGAGCGTGAGGATAAGTATGAACGAATTAGTGCACTTACCACGGAAACCATATTTTTCTAGCTTGTCTATTAACAGATTGTGATTAACACGATCAAAGGCTTTGCTGAAATCAATATAGATTCCCAAAGTCATTAGTTTCTTTTCTATGTTTTCAAAGATGATGTCTTTTTGGGTGAGCAAAGCATTTTCTTTGGAACGCTTTTTACTGAATCCAAACTGACATTCAGTTAACAGACTGTGTTTTTGAGAAAAATTATCCATTCGAATACTAATTGTTTTTTCTAGCCCTTTAGAAGATAGTGGTAAAATGGATATTGGACGGTAGTTATTTATATTATTTCTGTCACCTCCCTTATGAATTACGATAACGCGCGCCAATTGTATGTCCTTTGGGAACACACCTGCTGAGAGTGCTGAATTAAATATGTGGGTTAACACAGGTGTAATGTGATCAGTTACATATTTAATAGGCCTTATCTCTAAACCATCTGCGTCTGTGCTACGACTATTATTAAGGCTTTCGAACACATGCAGTACTGACTTCGCTAGCGCAGGTTGGCTGAAGAAATATGCTGTTACGATTTATCGGTATTTGCGTTGTTGATCCGCTATGCCCGTTGTTTCCACCTATTTTGACAAAGAAATTGTTAAAACAGTCAGCAGGTTCGGTTCCATGTATGTCTTTGTCGTTTATGACGAGGCTATCAAAACGCATGGTGCTCGCTGGGTTTAGTAATTTGTTTAGTTTTTTCCATACTATGTCGCTCTTCCGTAGACAGTCATCGTCGAAAATACGGTGGTAGTAGTACTTCTTTGATTTCTCTTTTTCGGTGTTTAGTTTATTACAAAACGCTTTGTATTGCAGTCATATTACTGGATCGCGTGTTTGTAAGAACCGCTGATAAAGTCTGTTCGTCTGGTTTATTTTCTGCATCAACTCCCGTGTAATTCATGGGTTTCTAGCCTTCCTAGGCTGACAAGGTTTGAGTGGGAAACAACCAGCATATATTGCTTGAAATCTGGCTAAAAATACTTCATATGCTGTGTTCGTATCTGAAATGTCAAAAATATCTGTCCAGTCAGTCTGTCTAATCATTTCCTTGAAATATTCTAAACCTTCAGGTGATATGAAACGATACATGCTCAGTTGTGTCTGTTTACACGTGGGCCTCTTTGCGCTGTACAAACAAAAATATGGAGAGGTGGTCACTAATGTCGCAGGTTACAGCTCCTGACTGCATAATCTTATCAGATGAGTTTGTAATGAACAAGTCCAGCAGCGATGACGATGATGAAGTGACTCGTGTTGCGGCGGAAAAGACATAAAAACCATTGCACTCCAGGAGTGATTGAAATTCATTTCCCTGTGTAGACGTTTTGGATAGATCTATGTTAAAATCCTCTCCAATTGTTAATGTATATGCAAAGTCATTTGTGTAAGAAAGAAAACGTTCAAAGAACTCGAAGAATGCACGAATATTACCGGCAGGAGGGCGGTACACCACTGCAAACAAATTTTTATCCTTTTTCACGCTAAGTATTTCATAGTCTTCTGTGACAAGCCTATATTCATTTAGAATTTCACAATGCGATAACAACGTTTGTATCGACACGCCGCCTCCTCTCCTATATTGGCGATTTAAAAAGAAATGGTTGTATTCAGGTAGCACAAAATAGTTAGAGGTTTGGTTGTACCACGTCTCCGTAAAAAAAAAGGACATCAAAGTTGCAATTGCAAGATTTTAGCAATGCAGATATGTCATCCTTGTTTGACTCGATTGATCTTGCATTTAAATGGAGGAGTTTAAGACACTTCGATATGTTATTTTGTCTGATAAGTTTAGCGACGTCTTCGGGAGAAGGGAAAGCATTGGCCATTTCTGATATGAACATCGATAAGCATATCAGAGGACTCTCCAGAACAGAAACATCGTAAGCAGAAACATCGCTGTTCGGGACGACTGCAGGTGACACAGTATCATGCGCGTCGCTGCTGATCTTTTCTAGATCGGCTTCTCGAGTAATCGGAATGATTGGGGATGACGTAGTGCGCCGCGCAAAGATGGAACCATTTCGTGTCCATGCCATGCTCGTGCTTACGGGTAGAAGCCATGCCTAACAGTTTTTTCATAGCTGGACATAGGTGCTCGTTTATGAAAATGGGCTCATCTGAAGTCAAGCCTAGGGTAGTGTTTGTTAGTCGTTTCATTTTAGCATGTTGAAGAACTTTGTTACGTTTTTCATGGCGTTGAAATTGAATGATAATATTTTTCTTGTTTGCATCTTTAGTCGGCACCCTCTGACACACATCAATGTCATTCTGCGTAATAGGTTCGCCAATTGCCTCACCAATCTCCCCAAGCACCTGTGCAAGATCTTCGTTTGGCTCCTCCACAACTCCTTTAATTTATAGGTTTCTGTTACGCGAATATTGTTCAGACTTAATGAGCTGTGCTTGAGTTTCCGCCAGGTCCTTCTCGGCCTTCAAAAGCTTCTGCTGAAGCATTTGGTTCTCCTTTTTCAGTTCTTTGTTTTCGCTCAAGCTTACTTCAAGTCGCTGGTTTGTCTTTTTAAGCGATTTGCTCATGAAGTCCGTGCTTTCTTTCATTTCATCAACAGAAGTTTTCACGTTCCTCAGTTCGGACCTAGAACTGCGTTCAAGTGCATCCTTCAAGCTTTTCGATTCTGCCTTCTTTTCCTCTCTAAAATCCTGGAATAACTTCGCAACTTCTTTAGCCATGTAAAAAAATGCAAATAACAGCAGGCCAGAAAACACACAAGGCACTCAAGGCAGCACTGACAGTGAGAGAAATACGACCAGATTCACGAAAACAGATCTGTGCACTAACCTGCAAAGTGTAGATTTGAGTTTAGCTTCTGCGTGCACCGCTGTCACTGCTGCCAATAAGCAGATCGCTGTCGATGTCCAGGCTTTATAGCTGTCGACCAAGTGCCACGGGGTCCAGCTTGTCACGTGGTCCGGCTAAGGGCGCTTGATACGACGATCAGAGCAAGTATGCAGGGATGGTAGCTGATGACACGGTGATGATTCCCGTGGTTGATAGCGATGCTTTGCTGACAGTGAAGGACTGCCGCGGCGTTCCTGCAAAGCGTAGATTTGATTTTAGCTTCTGTGTGCACCGCTATCACTTCTGCTAGAAAGGCTATTCCCGACTACGAAGGATGACAACAGACCTTATCTTTCCGTGGAGGACAGAAGGTTCTTGAAGATAATGGATGACGAGTTCTCATGGGATGAACCAAACAGTTGGGTATCGCCTCTTCCCTTCCGTTCCCCAAGACCTAAGCTTTCGAATAACAAGAACCTGGCCCATACACGTCTCGCTTCTCTACAACGGACCTTGAACAAAAAACTAGAACTGAGGGAACAATTCACGAACTTCATGGACAAGATGTTCAAGAACGGCCATGCCGAGGAAGCCCCACCGCTTTGAGATGGAGAAGAATGTTGGTACCTCCCCAGCTTTGGTGTTTACCAGCCGCGAAAGCCCAGTGAAACGCGAGTCGTGTTCGATTCCAGTGCACAGTTTAAGGGCGTGTGCTGATTACTGGACCAGACCTGATGAGCAGCCTGCTTGGAGTGCTAATCCGATTCCGGAAAGAACCTGTGGGCGTAACCGTGGACATTCAGCACATATTCTTGCTTCCTGGTGCGAGACGACCATCGGAATTGTCTAAGATTTCTGTGGTTCTGTAACAACCGAATTCAAGGTGACATAGTGGAGTACCGTATGAAGGTACATGTGTTTGGAAATAGCCCTTCACCAGCGGTTGCAACCTATGGGCTTCGAAGAACAGCACGAGAAGGAGAGGAAGCATTTGGCAGCGACATCAGGCAGTTCGTCGAGAGAGATTTCTATGTCGACGATGGTTTGAGGTGTCTCCCTACAGATAAAGAAGCCATCAGTCTGATACGCCGCATACTACAAATGCTGGCAGCATCAAACCTTAGGCTCCACAAAATAGCCTCTAGCAACCCGACCGTATTAGAGGCATTTCTTGAGGAAGACCGCGCTAAGGATTTGATGGATCTTGATCTGTATAATGGTGCACCGCCAATCCAACGCAGTCTGGAAATTTCTTGGGACCTGTCGAAGCACATCTTCACCTTCACAACTCCAATCCAAGAACTCCAATCCAGTGGTGAACAGTCTGTAGGACCCATTTGAGTTTGTTGCTTCAGTCACCATTCAAGGGAAGTCCCTCCTCCGAGAGCTAGTCGCGAAGACAAGCGACTGAGACTGTCCGCTTCCTGATAACAAGGGAGCCACATGGGAGACTTGGAAAGCCTCCTTACAAGTACTCGAGCAGCTGGCCATACCTCGCACTTATGCCGCTACCTCATTCACCACTCACAGCGCAAGGAACTGCACATCTTCTCAGATGCATCAGCCAAGCATGTGGCTGCAGTGGCTTACCTCAGAGTGATATGTCCACATGGCGCGTGCTACGTCGGGTTCTCCATCGGAAAGGCTAAGCTAGCACCGCATCCAGAACACACCATCCCAAGGCTAGAGCTTTGCGGTGCAGTGTTGGCGTTAGAGTTAGAAAAGCTCATCAATCGTGAAATGGACATGGGACTTGATGCTGTAAACTTCTATACCGACAGCAAGGCGGTCCTAGGCTACATACATAATCAGACCCGGAGGTTTTACTATATGTCAGTAGCAGGGTGGAACGCATCAGAAGCTCGACCCATTCAGAACAGTGGCATTACGTTCCTTCTGACATGGACCATGCGGATCTCGGAACAAGGTTTATGCCTGCAGCCCAAATGGCAGGATAAACCTGGCTGACGGGCCCGGAGTTCGTTTATTATCAAGAACACTGTTCGCGGATACTGAGAGCAAGTTCGACCTTGTTGATGCTGATTCTGACACGGAGGTGAGGCCCCAAGAAAATGGTCTCGGAACCTGCGTAAATGCGAAAGAACTCGGAAGTTTTCGGTTCGAGCGCTTTTCAAGCTGGATTAGGTTGACTCGTGCAATCGCAGTTCTCATACGTCTGGCGAGCAGATTTCGGAGCACTTCTCACGATGTGTCAGCGGCCTGTCCGCGTAACAACTCATCAGACTAACTGCGATCTTCGGCAGAACACCTGACTCAAGCGAAAGCAGTCACTATCCTCTCTGTGAAGAAAGAAGTCTATTCAAGCGAGTTGAAGAGCTTACAACAAGGAAAGCGACTTTCGAATTCATGCTCTCTGTGGAGACTGAATCCATGGATTGATTCCGACGACCTTTTGAGAATTGGTGGCCGCATCGACAGAGCCAACCACTTCGACCAGCAGAAGCCCATTATCGTGCCGGGGCGACACCACGTCACCACCCTGATTATGCGGCATTGCCACGAGCAGGTCAGCCATCAAGGACGCCACTTCACTGAGGGAGCGGTCAGATCAGCTGGGTTCTGTACTGTCGGAGGTAAGCGCAACATTGCTTCCTACATACACAATTGTGTTATATGTTGCAAACTCCAAGGGAGACATCTACAGCAGAAGATGGCAGACCTGCCAACAGAAAGACTAAGCACCAAGCCATGTCGGACTGGATGCATTTGACCCGTGGAAAATCACGTCTCGTCGGACCAGAGGCGGCGAGGCCAACAGCAAACGTTGGGCCTTGCTCTTCACTTGCATGAGCATTCGCGCTGTTCATATCTAGACCACGAATACTTCAAGTTTTATTAATGCTCTCCGGAAATTCTTTGCCATAAGAGGTCAGGCAAAGCAACTGAGGTCTGATTGCGGGATACATTTTGTAGGAGCATGCTCCGAACTAAAACTGAAGACCAGTGGTCCAGACCACGAGAAGCTGGGAACATTCTTGTCGGACCATGTGTGCACAGGGGTATTCAACCCCCCTCACGCTTCGCACATGGGAGGAGCGTGAGAAAGGATGATGAGAGTCGCACGTCGAATTTTGGATTCCATGCTACTTGGGAACGCCCCTGGTCGCCTTACTCACGAGATCTTGGTCACCTTCTTGGCAGACGTCTCAGGAATAATAAATGCGAGACCACTCGTTCCTGTTTCAACAGATCCCGAGTGCTGGGAAGCGCTCATTGCTACAATGCTTCTGATCCAAAAGGTCGGCGGCAACACAGTGCCACCAGTCTTCAATGGAAAGGATATATGCCGACGACAGTGGTGGCATGTTCAGTTGTTGGCAGACTCGTTTTGGTGCCGTTGGCGACGCGAGTTCCTTGCTACGCTACAGTGTCGTCGCAAGTGGCAGTACCGAACTCGTAACCTCAAGGCAGGCTAGAATAGCAGCTTGGGCATGTCGGTTATGCATCTTGAGCGCTCGTTGTGTCGTCCTCTAATCTTGTCTCCCGTCCTGTGTTCCGCGCTGTTATCCTCAAGACTCAAGGCAGGCGACATCGTGCTCCGGAGGGACAGCCAGGTTCATCGAAACGAGTGGCCCATGGGACTCATTGTGAACGCTATCGAAAATGTGGACGGCAACGTGCGAAAGCTCGAGATCAAGACGGCAACCCGAGGAGTGATAAACACATTTCTCCGTCCTGTGACTGAAACGGTCCTGCTTATTCCGCGCGAGGACTGAAACAGCATATAGTGGTATATAACCAGACGGGGAGTGTGCTGTTACTTGAGTTGGTCCAATTTTCCCGCCTCGCACAACCATCTGGAAACACTGGACTCCTCTCCACGCGCTTTCTCTTCCTTCTCCCCACGTGCCTTCTCTCTCGCCCTCGTGCTTTCTCTGTCTCAAACCTTCCTCTCCAAGTTTCATCTTAGACTTTTCGTTTTCTAACCGCGCTGCGCGACTGCCGCAGCACCGCATTTTTACGAGTTGTGAAATGTACGGATGAAGATTATTTACCTTGTATCACTGCGACCCGTCATCTATCTCAGGAGTGGCCGCAACCCAAACGTGTGCCAGGGAATCAGAATACCGTTTTTGTGCTCACGGAGTCTTTCGTTGAGGCACCTACCGGATTGTCCGACATATACTGTCTTCCATTAGAAAGCAGACTGTTGTAAACAATGTCCTTAGTGAATTTAACAAATATTTTCTGGTAGCGGATGGTACACAACTGCTTTAGTGGACATTCTTTGGCGAGCAGGGTTCTTTTGCGTTATACACGTAGCTTCTCTGGGGCTGAACAAGCCACACGAACCCTTCTTACATCCCAAATACAATGGATGTAAGAGATGTTCAGCAAGCCTGCTCTCTGTTTCTTTTTTAAGTGACATCTTGTTCTCTCTGGAGATTCTTTCTCAGCAATTTTTCGGCGACTGAGACCACAGCATTATTAGAGAACCCTACTTCCATTTCATGCTGCCCCAGATACGCTGCTGACTCAAGTGAAAGCTGTCAAGCCAGCAAGTGTTTCGCACTCATGGCTCCTTATCTGCCACTGCAATAATAATGTTGTCCCAGCTTGTAATCTTTAAGGTCAAAATCTGCAATAAACACATCATTATTAATCATTTAAGAGGAATCGTTTCCTGCCTTAGGTTCTGCGTAGTGATGTTTTCCTAACTAATATTTTGTTCGTCTGAATTCTGTTAATAGGCAAAAAAATGAATATCATGCATCGGATAAAACATAATTGACATTTTATTCATGAGTAACAAAACGTTACAAATAATGACATCCGAAAGAAAATGATGGCCACTATCGCACTGGTTGGGACACTAATACCTCTGTCAAATGAGGGGGAGCAACGATATTTCTGTAATAAACAGTAGGCATTTTGCCTTAAGCTGCAACTATCTACAAGCTCCCTGCAGATGTGACAAAGTGGAGCACCTCATTGCCAATATTTTCTGATCACTGTGCACTGTCAGGACCTTCAATTGTATAACACCGGCAGTGAGAAGTTTATGGAAAGGTATTGCAGAAATAATTATCTGCATTGATATTTCTTAAGGGAAAGAAAAAGCATCAAATACGCTTTGAAAAGTGTAATCATGGACAAATTCCTCATTAAAGCTTCTCTTGGTTTTTTGAGTGTGTTCCTCAATACCATGATGTTGAAATAATTTTTGATTGGATATTCTGATTGGGAAATTTCAAGTGTAATCTTCTTCCACTAATACTTTAACAGAAATGTGTTCAAATGAGATGCCCACGGCTTTTCAAGCAAGTAACCCTGATTTTATAATACTTGTTCATTCAGATCACCCTGAATGTGTTTTTGTCAACTTCTCCATTTGGTTAATGAATGCACAGAATTACAGTGAGCAATTACGACTCAAATTTTTAAATCTCAGACAATGAAAATGAGGATAAATTTCAAGTTGTACCATCATTTCACACTATGTAGAACAGAATGGTCATTGTTCAGTGATAACAGTTCTGCAATAGTATAGGAAAGGGCCATTTGTAGAATTTGCTTCTCAAAAATACAAAAGCATTTTATTTGAAATGGTGTTGGCTTCGCTCATATGACAGTGGTATTGCAAACACAACAGCGACTAGAGTCATTTATCACACACTTCAAATCTGGTGGCCATTATCAATGCACCCTCAAGTAAACAACACTTGCAAAAAGGGGCACCACAGCAATGCATCCCTTCGAGTTCCAGCAATAAATAACATGTACGTACAGACTGTGGAAACTACACGATGCAAACAAAAGTGGCAACGAAATTGTAACCAAAAATTGATGATGAAAAATATGCACATGAAGTAAATAAACTGCAACAACAACGCAGTCAAATGTCAACTTTTCAACAATCATATGGAGGCGTCTTTAGGACAAGGGCACTTCCAGTGAATAGGGACGCCTCACATAACAGTAAAAGAAACCGGATGCATCGCTAAATGTACAAAAACAACCTATACCGTAACATTTCTCACAACCAGTTAATATGTGATCAACTTTTTCATGTTTTACTAGCTGCAAGCAGTACACAGATATCTTCATAAAGAATACTGTCTTCTACAAAGCTGAAGCCTCATTGATGTGCTAAGCAATAGGTATGTGTAGATATACGAAGTTTTTCATAAAGAGCACTAAAATTCCATTCATGACTCTGGATAAAGCAACGGCCCCCTTGTTTTTCAATGACACCATGTGTTCACCAGGAAAACATTTTCCAACATGGATAAAATAAGCAGGAATTGCGAAGGATACATTTTCACAGCTCTCTACTTGATGTTGGATACGGCAGTTCAAAAGGGATGATACACATTAGGAAGCTATAAATTATTAATGCTTGTTAGCAACACAGTCATTTATTCTAATGCTCAGTATAAATAAGATTAAGAAAATACCTGTGAAGGCCACTCTGGGCAAATATCTATATTATTTGCACATCATAACCAGAGGAATTAGGAGATGGTAGATCGTGCCATGCTGCAAAGAGAGATCGCTGTGCTAATGAGCCATTCATTTTATTATCAGGAAACATATTTCCTTCTTGCAATAATAGCTCATCTTCAGTTGTTTTTGCATCTTGATTTGACTTACCAATATCTTACCCATATTTATACTGAGCATTGGAATAAGTGTCTTTGTTGCCATTAAGTGGTTGTTGTGTGCATCTCCCTAAAATGTTTCATTCTTTTTGCACTCTAGCGTCCATTATGAGTCAGTTCTGATGTGCCTCCGCTTTTCCTCCTGTTTCTGTTTACAACTGTTCATGATCAGGTCACCCATGGCATCAACTAAATTCTTAGTTGTGTCCGTTCAAAAGCTTAGAGGCCAAAGTAACTGCTCATGCTGATGGCCAGGTAAGAGAATTGGCAACGTTGGAGGATACCCTTTTTTAAAACAATTTTATGAGTCTTAGTGCAGCAAGCACTTTTCTCACTGATTGAGAAAACAAACTCAAAAACCTTTACGCTACAATGCGACCCTCTGCTCTGGTAGCGGGTTTTGTAGGTGCTTACATCTTTCATCAGCTAACTAACCCTCTGATACATTAGCGCTGGCCCTAGACGTGGTCTAAATGCCTTGCACATGTTATCTGCAATATTTATAGTATCATATATATATATATATATATATATATATATATATATATATATATATATATTTGACTCCTGAATGACATATGCGATGAGTTGCTTCTATTCATTTTTGAATAGGAATGGTTTTTAATTATTTTATTTTATTATTAATTATTTTTTAATATCTTCTGGAACGTGATTACGTAGGTAGTTCTGAAAGGCATTTTTAGCACTGATATTTTGCCTCGCAACCTGAATAAATTGCACGGCCAGATAATTCTTCAGCATGCTCACAGAAACACCTTAACGTGTGCACTAAACTCACTGCAACACTACCAGCCAAAACACTACCAGCCAACACTACTAGCTACTACTAATATTACAGTATGGCTGATTGCCACGAGAACAACGCTTGCTCCAATCACCTGTCTAGGGCTAAAGAAAGAAGGCATGATATCAGGACATGCTGTGTATGATATAGTGGCCTTATTCGAAAGGAAAATACATCTTGCTTCATGAGTGTTGCTGAAAATCTCAATCGGATTTGTGCTGCCCACATCTACCACGCTTCTTTTGAATAAAAGCAGCATTAGAATTTCCCCCTGAACTAGTGAATGCCAGCAAGTATGTTCAAATGATAAACTGTCAAATTTTGAACTATAGAGTTTCCAGAAGCTTTTTTTCCACTTCGCTGCAACATTTTCTCGGATGCTATAGCAATGATTTTCGCCTTTTCCAGAGCCTTTCACATCATGGACATGACAAGCAATCGCAGGATGCGGTAAAAGACGAATGCTTCTTAATGACTACGTTGTCCCAATGCAAGCAAAGATAGAGCGCGTCACATTTTGGTGGGCTAGTCATGCCACCACCGTGTGTCAGTGGGTCCACAAATCACTGAAGTGTTCGCACTGTTGTTGGACTAGGCATCACCTACGCACACTGCACAGTCTCCCACGGCGGGCAGCATCGCATATGGTCCCTCGTTTTCACTGGTGTGCTGGACCTGATGGCACAGTTTTGGAACAAGGAACACAAGCATTGCGCATTGAGCGATGATTCATCGAGAGTGCAGCTGTCACCACTTCAATGTCTAAGTATGCATGTCAATAGTGACGTCCTTCACGTTGAACCCGATGCTAGAACCGAATGCGCGTCTTTTAGTTGCCACTGAGCTGGACTGTGAACCAGCGGGGCTGTGACTGCGGTTGGCGTCCGCGAATTTCCCGAAGTCCTGCAGCGTCACCGCGCGCTTCCCGTCCACCATGACGCAGCCGTCATCACTCTCCTGCTCGAAGGCAGCGTTGTCGATGCCTCCATCTTGTTCATCGATGATGTGTGTAATGGAGTCGCCGTCGTCAGACGGCGCCAGACTTCCCAGTTGATTAAGGCCGCTGCAAGAAGGGCCGCTGCACAAAAAAAAAACTGAGATTGAGGCGTCTCTTCTCGGTTTATTATGCGAAAGTGAAGTTGCGTTTAGCTATTCAAATTTTAACAATACACCTAAAAATAACACAGATATAAACCCCAAACTGGTTTTACACTGAATTTTTACCCTCCCCATAACCTTATTCTTCAAGTGGTTCTAAAATGTTGAAAGAAGGGTGGAATGCATTAAACGGGGGCAATCCTTCCAGAATATGACGACAATTAAGGCGAAAAAAGTGCAGACGCCAAGTTAAAGAGGGAGGAACATTTACAAGGGCAGTGTTGTTTTTTTTTGCGCATTTTAGCCTGTACTTTGGGACTAGAACATGTAGTCGTCAGGCGTTATTTACAGCTTTTCGAATGACGTTTTTGTCAGCCTTTAAAGGTGTTTCTCGTTACTGTTGTGAGATACGGATATTTCATACCTCCTTTCATACGGATATTTCATACCTCCGAAAAAGCAAAGCTTCCGCATAATGCCGCAAAATATACTGTTCTTTTTGTATACCTTAACTTAATCTCCCTCGAATGAGGCTCTGCGAGGCGATTTTCAGTATCCTCAAAACCCACGCCCACAAGAAAAAAAAAATGTCGCGCGATAAGTTCTGGCCTGGCTAGACGCTTTGCGGGATTAAAATTAAACACGGAAGTTCACAGCCGACTTAAAATTTTTAAAGCGAAAGAAACGCGAGAGAAGTGGGGAAACGGAGAGCGCGCGCAAAAAAGAGAGCGCCTACGGGGTTTGTTGATGCCGGTGAAACTCCATCTCTGGCTGCACTGCGGGACGGGAGTACAATGCAAAGCGTCTCGAGGGTCTGATGAGCGAGCGGGATGGTGTTGGGAAGAGTCGAATCCCTTTGTGTTATGCACACCGGCGCCAGCGCGTCGCCTCTTCTCCGCGTCCTTTGCAGGCCCTGCCGCGCAGGCTTATCAGGTGCGCGTTTTTTAGAGGTCTGTCCCACGTCCGTAACCTGTTCCCACAATTTTCGGCAGCAGTCAGAACAAGCCCCCCCCCCCCCCCCCTTTTTTTACTTCTACTGGTCACAAGGGCCCGGCCTCCATGGGTGAGAACCACGGCTAACTAATGTTCCAAACTTTCTCATTGTTTAATGCAATCCAGTGTAAGCAATTTATTTGCTGTATTATAGTCATTGTGGCTTTAAATTCTTTCCGTGCATGCTCGTTTAGCTTCATGGCACTTTAATTCTTGTTGCATGACGTGAAAGAAACAGACCGTGAAGAAATACAATGTCAGCTCTTACAAAAAATACATTGGAAGAGGTTGCGACATCCCTACTTTGCATGCGCCAGTTTATTATTTGTGTTGAAGCAATCATGTCATTATAAATTTATTGAACACTAATTCCTTTGATTCTATAGCGATATATACGTGCATATGTTTTTCATCGAATAAATGTCCATAATAGTAACTTGATGAACCTCTTAAGAAGCGTAAAAAGAAGTAAAGCTTACTATAATTTCTATTCTTATGATAAATTGAACAAATATTAGTTACACAATGTCATCTGTGCATGCAAAGCGAACCAGATGTAAATTCACAAAATTGGTTTTGGTTTGGTTTGTGGGGTTTAACGTCTCATAGCGACTCAGGCTATAAGAGACGCCGTAGTGGAGGACTCCGAAAATTTCGACCACCTGGGGTTCTTTAACGTGCACTGACATCGCACAGCACGTAATTCTTTCTGTCCCTGTAACTGTAATCGCTATGGTTACAGAGTAAGATATTATTAAGCGTTTGCTTCAACTGCAAAACTTACCAACGCAGTGTTGACACATTAGCGACCGATAATTTTATGATCCTCCGTCATACGCTTAGAACATGCGCTGCAAATCGTGGAGCCCTTACCTGTAATCATCACTGGAACCCATTTTCTGGTACTTTGGCAGCGGCACAGGGGTGTTGGCAGTGCTGTTTGCCGCGCTCGTGTTTCGACTGCTTTGGTTCCCTTGAGCAACGAAGTAGCGGTACGGCGTGTCGTAGTCTACTTCCAGGATGGTAGGGAACTTGCTCGGGTATAGTATGTCAACTACCGCCATTGAGCCGCCAAAAATGATGGCTAGTATACCTGTAGGAAGAGAAGAAATTCCATAAAACAATAGACCAGGAAAGCAAATCCTGCACGCCCCGAAAGTTTACTAACGCTCTATGTCAGGAGCCAAGCAAGCGCTGTTGATTTACAGTTTAATTTTACATCATATTTGTCAGTCACTGAACCTGTTCCCATATAACTCTTTTCTTCATGCCACAATAGTACGTATATGTCCTTAGAGAGGTACTGATTGGTATGAATTGGCTTTTCGGGCTTTAACGGCCGAAAGCGATTCAGGCTATGAGGAAGGCCTAACTGGAGAGTACGGATTATTTCAAAGATCCGGGATTATTTAACCCTCACTGACATCGCAAATTACGTGGGCGTCTTGTTTTCACTTCCATCGAAAAGCGGCCGCCGCGGCCCGGATCGAACCCACGTCCTTGAGTTCAGCAGTAGAACACCGTAATCACTGAGCAACCGTGGCAGGACAGAGACACTGAGGACAACATAATCCAACCGATACTCTGAATAAAATTTCATTTTCTGGATCTTTCCAAGCATACAGACATCTTTTGGGTAGAAACGGGCGCAATTATTTCTGAGAAATGCTAACGCAACATTACGCTCCTCCAGTAGATACAAATTTGTTAAGTCTAAACCTAGAAAGGTCCGGCTGCGACCATATTGAAGTGAATAGGAATGTAGCGTAGCAGCTCAGATCTGAAATTCGATGTCGACACACACATTTTCCGTTGCAATGCCGATCGAAGTTCAAGTGGGGCAGCCGAAACAGTGAGCACTGGTCAGCAGTACTATACGACCACACTGTAGCTGCTCAACTCTTTAACGAACTTTCCAGAGAAGATGGCACAGACGTCACTGACAAATCGTTCAAGGATTTGCGTAGTATTTTTTTTGCACAAATACATATAGCAATATTGTTAGTTTATTTGCCTCTATGCCATATGCACTCATTAAACTGTGTTTCCCAGTGCTATGCAACTTTTGTTCATCATATCTGTCATGTTGCATAACCTAAAATTTGTCATTGTTATTCGCGTCCAATTTTTATCTTTTTGTATCATTTTCTGTTTATGAGCAGCTGCGTTCTGCTATTGTATTTTTGCCATTGACGCATCAAACGCTGTCCACTGTATGCCTTGTAGGGGGCACGGGCCTCGTCAAGCCTATTTAGGGCTTTTTGTCCGTGCCCCTAAGCATCGTAGGATGTTGGAATAATCTGATTTGATTTGATTTCGTTTGAATATGAGCACAAATTGGGGCTTTCCATTATGCCTCGAAAGTATACGTGCCACAATGTATGTGCGAAATTGCGTCACCCACCGACGACGAGCACCAGCCAGAAGTTCCAGCCAAGCGACAGGCGTAGGAAGTCTCCCTCTAGCGGAATGACGAGCGGCATATCGGGCAGCAGGCTGCCGTAGATGATGGTCGAGAGGATCATGAGGGCGCCCGTTAGCTGTGTGCAGTAGGCACCGTAGCGGGGCACGGCGCACAGAAGCACGTCGGCCAACAGCCATGCGGCAAATGAGGCCCACAGGAACAGCTGCGTCCAGTCTCCCGCGCGCCGATACATGCGGCCCCACAGGAAGCCGCCAGCATCTTGCGTCCAGTACGATGGCTACGACGGGGCAGAAAGAAAGGCATCGTTCTCGCTACGGAAAGATGTCTGATCAACACGAAATGCTTACAAGAAGAGAGCAAGGTGTGCCAAGGAAAGATAGAATCAGCTGACATCAAGAAGAGATGGACATGGGGAGAGCGCGCAGCCTGAAGAAAATAGCGAAAGATTCCTTAAGATCACCAGAGTGGATTGCAGGGGAACCCTAGCGTAGGTGGTGAGATAAGTTTGTGGGACGAAGACATGCAAACGGAAGTTGCCTTGCAGGCCAGAAACCTATTTAAGCCGATGATGGTGACTTTTTGATATGTACATGCTTCGTTTGTGGATCAATCGAGAACTACTCTGCCATAAGCAAAGTAATGCAACCGATGGGGTGAGAGAGTCTCTACGCCACTACACGTAACTAATAATCAAGAACTCAATGATGGGGCGACGTCAGTGTTTTCAGTCCCGAAAACATTCCAAAAAAAGCTACTCATCTGTGGTAACGTAATCCTGCTTGCTTTCGCGTTACTGAGTTATTATTTCCTCTATTAAAGGAGCAATGCAAAGCCAGCAGAGAGCTGAGTACCTTCCCACAAAACCCGACTAGTTGAATTCACCTGAATCATAAGTTTTTACCTTATATTCATTGATAAACGCATGGACGTTCGCTACATAACGATTAAACAAGCTCTAAACATTCTTCATAAATAATTCTTAATTTCAAATTTTGTTCATTACTAGCTGTTAGAACATGGACCGTCATAAATTTCACGCAGAAGAAATATGCGCTTCCGTATACTCGTAAATAGACAGTCATTATTTGAACTACTCGCTAGGTAGGTGGGTCTGCGCTGGTACGGCTAGCGCTGATACGCTGGCATCTTAGGCTATCGCAAAACAAAGTGGTAAAAAGAAGTAAGCATTAAGTTTCCATTTCTGCAGAGCAAAAGCCGAATCCTTGCTGTATGTACCCAACAGACTTTCCTTGAACAGTATTCGCCAATGTGGCAAAGCTGAAACATGACTATTAGCAGACTAAACGTGAGGCAGTGAGCCGAAGCTGTGCGTTGATGAGTACCGTCCTCAAATGTAACATCCAATGTAACATAATTTGGACTGTGTACATATGTAATTACCGAAGTGTGTAACGGGGAGACGGAGCGGTGTTTTGCCAGTTCTACAAAAAAATAACCTTTATGTAGGCAGAAAGCTTCCGCACTGTTGGAATTTGTCATGGCGGCAAGGAACGCGGCACTTTCCTGACCAACGCAATCGCCCTTCCCTCCTTGGTTTCCGCAGAGATACACAATCCACAGCAATACCACCTACCTGGCTGAGGTAGTCGAGCACCGTGAGAATGGGAAAGGGCAGCCCCTTGACTAGGGCGTCGTGGTACTGTTTGCGAAGTGAGGTCGGCTTGGGCCAGGCGAACTCTTCGTTGAAACGGATGTCCGCGCTGCCGTTGCCACCAGCTTCCACCACGTACGTCACGTTCACCGAGTAAAGGCCGACGTGCACGCCCAGCACCGCCGGAAGCCTCTCGGCCGAGAAAGACCTGCGTAGCGGAACTTGTCAGGGATACGCACTTACCCACGAGGTCGTCATTGTCACCGAGAAATAACTGCCAATACAAACGGAACACCGTAATGATAACCAGCTAAGCTTGCCTGGAGCTTATTAGACAGCTGTGGGCCGAACTTCAAGGTTTATAAATGACCTCAGCTTTCTTTCTTCTTTCTTTCTTTCTTTCTTTCTTGCTTGCTTTGTTTGTTTCTTTCTTTCATTTGCGGAATCGCGATGTAAAAATCAGCGCTGTAGGAAGCGAGCATTATTTTCTGCAAATACAACTGGCACAAGGCAGGTTTATTTGGAGAGATACGGGAAAGGTGCCGCTGCACTGCAGTGAGTTTAGTCAGGCTGGTGATAATGATGATTTTCTTCAAAATGGCACCGCTCAAAAAAGTACTTTCGGACGCTCGCTTTGGTACCAGCCTAATGAGTCGGAAGACCCGGTTTGATACAGGCCTCGGCTTCCGCACTTTGATAGAGGCGACAAGCAAGAAGCCCGTGCGCTGAGCGATGACATTGCACATTAGAAAACCACAGGCGGTCGAAATTATCAGGACCCCCTCCTACGCCTTCTTTCATAGCTTCAGTGCACTTGGCACATTGAAACTTATAAGTCAAACCAAACCAGAAATAAGGCGTAAGCTTAGTCTCTACAGTCACCTTTGCCCTTGGAGTAACGAAGTGGATTCTGAGAAGAGCTAAAGTTGTAGTGGGCTGCAGATGAGATTAGGACGTTCGCGGGGATCAGGGGTCCCAGCTGGCAACGGACAACGTTAATTGCAAGAATACGAGAGATTCCTTGCTGAGGACTCGATGGCAGTGGTAGCAGCACTTAAATTATGATCAGAATGTCCCGATTAGTGGCTGATGCTCTGATAATAAACTGCTAACATTTGACATTTATAGTTAACACACAAAATTCATATTCAATGCTACCGTCTTATAACCAATCAACTCAAACGCCATCGCGTGGCCGTTCGTCGCATTTAAGAAACTTGTATTGTTAAGGCCACAGTCGGAAAAAATACGGTTGGTTATGCTGAATTTCGGACGCAGTGGCTGAATTTCAACGCACGCAAAGTTCAGTGACGCTCTTAGTAAACTACAATTTATTCCTGTTAATCCAGAGCCAGCAATCTGGAATGTATGGGCCTCAGAATCAACATGTGACTTGAGCGCTCACGAGCCTGTTAACTAAAACAACGCAGTGCTCTTTGGCAAGTGTTACCTTAGGACACATAGAATGCTTCCCCGTAATCCAAGAAACTACAACAGCAACAGTTTGGTTCTTCTGGAGAGTCTACGTACACAATATCGTAAGCATGAAACGATGACGGTGACCGTAGCGAGCTAACCCGTTCTGTGCACGCGCGCCTGGACCCGCGAGTGGGAATCGAGCCGTTGTTTAGAAACCACGAGCGCACACTGAGAGCCGGGATTACCAGCGAAAGGCGGAACTCGTCTCGCGCTTTAACATGCATGGAAGGCTGCAATCTTGTCAGAGAGCCGTCAGGGTCGCGGGGTATCCCCCCGCGCTTCCCGTAGCTTGTCCCCCTTCGAAGACGCTCCCGCCCCTTCTTGCTCCCGCCCGCGCAGATGCACGTAGACCGAGTCAAATCCGGAACGCTGAGGCGCACGCCTCCCTCGAAGGACGTGCAATCCTCTGCAGAGAACTGGTACGAAGCTGTGGACGCCGCAAAGAGCGAGCGCATCTATCCCGCACATTTGGAACACTTTCTCGGAGAGATAATGACCGCGTTTGGGCGAGTTGGTTTACCATAGGATCCCTGATTGTGCAAGCCTTCGTCTTTGCGCTTTCACGACCAATCGTGGGAATTGGCTTTTGAACATAATATTTTTTTCACACATAATGTAACATCCTGATAAAAATCAATATATCTGCGGATTATCCCTCGGCAGCCATCTAGTTTTCTTGCTATTAATTTTCGAGAAACGTTCGCTGTTGGTTTTCTTTTAATCTGGGATTTTTTTGTGCTACCGCAAACATATTTAAGACGCCAAATTTTGCTATGTATGGGAAACTTAGACCAGCTTAATGATCATATTTTTATTACATAAAACTTACTGAACATTATTTCCTGCCCCCCCCCCCCCCCCTCCCTTCGTCCAGGGCCCTTAAGGGTGAATAAATGATGATGAAGATGATAAATGTATTTTACAATGTCAACTGCTGCCTCAAAATTACTTTCAAAGGCCCAGCAAATTGGTTCTATATGGCCTTTTTATCTACTCCCTGACAACCAGCAGGACCTTTGAAAGCGCGCTTTTGTCGTGCATCGGAAGCTTAGACATTTCCCATATACACGTGCATAACAGTATCGAATAATGTCTCACAGTTATCTCACAACCAAAATGTGTGCCACAATCAGGGAATGAGCACCTCAAGTGGCGCCCGGTTTCGTAAGTTGACCGCTGAGTGTTCTGCCACCAGCCTTGAAATGCATACGGCTGAGACTTGGTTAGGATGTTATGGAGCCCACTCAATCGAAAACTTACATAGCTGAGCCAGGCGTAGGCTGTTAAAGGATCACAATAAATATAAATATAGAAAGTGCGAAACAATGGCCCTTCGTCATTTTTTCTGCTACTCCCATCGCGCCAGCCTGCTCGTGGATGACCACAAGTGATCAAAACCTCCTTGTATTGCAATTTTCACAGGCCTCATGTACCTTTCACACTTACGATGCTCTTGATATTAAAACTACTAAATTATTTTATTTATTTATTTTCTTTGATACATAATGCTAACCTCCTTGCGAAGGTTGGTGCAGGTTTGGGTATACATCAAGAAATATCCAATTCTGAATAGTTCACTGGATACCGGCAAATTATACGTGTTTTGTTACTGGTGCCTTATGCATCGTTACACATTATAAATAAAAGCAAGTTGATGAGTCTATTTTCCTAACTGCGTCTTTATTTCTGCATTAAGCTGGTATAGCCTTGCGGCAGAAGGAAGTATGTGTGCGTGCGTACGTGCGTGCGCGGGAGGGAGAAGGGGACTGCTTTTATTCGGTCCGTATAACAGCTATCATAAGCTACAGAAATAAAAATACCAGTAACTACGTACCTTACTTGACTAAGTCGCCTCGCCTTTAATCTGTTTTGCTTAAGATGTCGCGAATGAGTACCCCAAACAATTTCTCCCTTTGAGAACTTCGCGAGACGTCGTTTCCGTCAGGTCGTTTTTAGGATGCCATTACACAGGCGAATCAGGAAAACGGCGACTATGCCGAATGATACTTGAGAATGAACTACTACGAATGAACTACGAACTACGAATGATAATTTAGCTGATACTTTGGGCATTAAACTGCATCTTGCCCCCTTATCTATTAATAAATATATGGCGCTATTTTAGTTCTTGCTGTGGTGTTATTTTCACCTTTCACGATAATGGCGGTGTACCGTTTGCAAAAGCTTTGAAACGACCCCATCAGCTGATGCTACGCTTGCGCTGCAGTTGTTCGGCGAATAGGCGCATACGACGCGGGCAAGGCTTATTAAGTGTGCAAGCTCCCATTTCAACGGCACTTCCTGCCCCAACGAAATAGCCCTGCACGTAAGGCTTGCGCGAATCGTCGCCGATGAAGAATCTCATTGCACAGGTTGCAATTGTTGCCCTTGAGAGACGTCGCCAGAGTCTTTCTCTGAGGGAATTTTCGGTTCCATGCAAGCCTTATTCTGGGAAACAGTGGCATATTTTCGACCCCTGAGTAACAATATAAGAAACTAGTTGAGCCCTTCAGTGTTTCTTTTGATCCACCCTTTCGCGATTCCCCTTTACACAGCTCGTTCCTCAAATCCCAGTGGTAGTCACAGTGAGCACGCGTCATTAAAGACACATAAGCAGGCGCCTAGTCAGCACAGCCCACCTGTAGTAGGTCTTGGTGCGACCCTCTCCGACGTGCCAACGGGAGCCGTGCACGCCTATCAATATGGCGGCGCCCACGAAGAGGCTGAAGACTACGCAGATAACAGTGGTGGCGCGCTCCTTTCGGATGCCCGGCACGATGGCCAGAAAGGCGGCCAGGAGCGTGACGAAGGCGAGGTAGACGAGCACCTCGGCGCGGTCCGCGCTCACGGCGGTCCGGTTGTCGCTCGTGTAGAGCGTAGGGCCACCATTCTCGCGGAATGCGTCGAACCAGCCGGTAGTGCTCAGCATGATGGAGTCCTACGGCAGCGAAGTCACCTGCTGCAGCTTCGTCCAACGTGCGCCACGAGACGCCGCAGCCACCGCGGTGGCAGAGTCCGTGGTCAACGCAGGCCGGCGGGAAGGCACCTTCTGCGAACAGTCGCTCTGCAAGAAAGAAACCAAGGGCTTAGTTCAGTGGATGAGAGAGTATAAGCATCGGGGTTTTTGCAGATACAATCTGCCTGAAAAGTGTCGCTGTACAGCACGCGTTTACGCCTCTGTTCTCAACAGCCGCAACTTCAGGAAGCGAAGCTGTGTTGGCCGTTAGAAAATAGGAAGAATACCTTATAACCTTGGTCTGATGACTCTGACCACATCGAGGTTCCTTGTACTGAGGATGAGACCACTAATATGATGTGGGGTGAGGTAGACGACGTAATAACACGTCTAAAAGAAATAAACAATGCATTTTCACCTCACGCAAAACGCATTCATTTTTGCAGGCGAAAAGGCATGATATAAAGTAAATTAAAAGTATGTTTTTTTAAGCTGTGACGGGCCAACTCCCTAAACTCGACTCTACACTCAAAATCTCAACACAGAATCAAAATAAAACTCAAAATAGAAAACGAAGAAGATTAACTGCAAGCCTTATTTTTTTCAGGGGCTGCCAGATAATTTACTGATGTTTGGGAGACTTGCGAGCAAAGCTCCCCCTCAATATAGAAAATGGAAACGCCGAAGCTTTCTCGCGACTGAGCTTTTCCTTTGGGCTTGGGCTTCGTTATCAGCGCAAGTTGTTGCGGGGAACCACTTTGCTGAAACTGCATATCGCTTTATAAGGAATTCAAAACTTATGACACTGCAGTAACCAGCCCTTGGGTTCTGGCAATCGAAGGTAAATTTTCTCGGCGATGGATTAGTCGACATATACCTGTGCTCTCACAGCTGAATCAGTGATTTCATGTTGGGAAAGAGAGGGCGAGAATATGCCTTGAAAACAAGGCATAATGAACACGCGTGTATGGGAAGCCTCGGTCTGCGAGCCTTACAACAAGGGGACTTACCTTCGTCTCGCTCCAGAGAAAAACAACTCTCTTAGTAGAAACGCTGCCTTGTGAACTGAGGCTTCCCCTACACGCCTGTTCATTTTGCTTGAGGTCCTGTTGGTTCTTGAATGCACGTGAGCCGCTGCTCCGGTCAATTGCCCAATTTTACAACGTGCCGATAAAGAAGTAAAATGCGAAGCAAGCATATCGTTGGTACCTCTTAGTCTTAGGTCGCAAACACGCCGGAGCAGCTCTACTTTAGGCAGAATTCTTGCGCAGGTGACCTATAGACGCGGTTAAAGTTGCACCACCATGAGAGGGAGCTGTTGAGATTAATGTTTAATTAGCTCTGATGCCCGGAATTACTACCCACAAAATAATTAAGTACGTGTTTAAAAACCCACGTAGAAATGTCCTTGCACCTGAACAGGGCTTTCTAATTATCAGCAACATGGTGTTCGGATCAGGCTACCTTTGCGGTGAGCATGTGAAATACGAGCTGCGCTACACTAAAGTGGGGCGGAAAGCCGAGCGAGTCATAGTATGAAAAACGGTCAGCGTAAGTACAGTTGCTCTGTTTTAGGACCTGAAAAGAGCCTGTGGTAGTTGAACGCTCTAGCTTATCCTGCTGAGATCTAGTTGAGAATCGTGTATTTGTCTCCCGACCGTCAAGGCCGGCACCGAATGAAGCATTCTACTACGGCGAGCCCTGTTAAAATACTCACGTTCGGTTAAGATTGTGGGTGATACTAGTAATGCGAAGAGAAAGTTGAACGCCTTTGTTACACAGTCCCACAAAAGCAAGGAACTTACAACACTGCCGCTCCCAGCTTTGTCCAGCCAAGGTCGGTTAGGAAAGCGCCCGTTACACGAAATCACCTTGGCGCTGCCTTGGAATTCGTCGGGCATGCGCGTTTCGCTTTCATCCACGTGTAGCGTAAACGTGGAAACGGGTTAAGTCCCCGCTGCTCAAAAACAAACTCCACCCTTGACAGGCACAATGCACGAGGTACGCGGAATGCCGGAGAGCAACGGCGGAAAGAAAAAGAAAACCGGAAAGGCGTGCAAGCCACCGACCACAGACGCCACCGACAAAACAGGAGTCGCTCCGCGTCTACTGCTCGCTCCTGTCAGGAGAACTTGGCCGGCGCGCTATATAGTCAGGCTTCCCGGAGACAATAAATGATGACGCCCATAACACTATACGTCACTAGCATATGCCGTCAGGAGACAGCGTAAGCCGCTATACACAGGCCACCTCTGTAACGCCCATCGCTTTGGCGTAAAATACGCGTGCGTATCTCATCATGTTCAAATTGTAGACGACGGGGGAATCTTCTCCACTTCGTAATACGTGTCCGGCATTTCAGGCACGCTGAGACATCAACCGCGTCCGGCACCCCGCCCACGTCGGCTCTGAAGGGGGATAATTTCCCTGTGGGCACACCCGCTTTGTGTTTTTTTCCTCCCATTGCGTGGCTGAGCAAAGCGAGCGCTGTTAGCAAACAGGATCTGATCGCTGGGACATACGCGACTGGGCGCATGGATGACCTTCGTTCGCGGCGGCAGGCACCTTGCTTCACAATATTCACGGTGTAAATGGAAGACGCTAAGTAAGCGAAAGGCGTTGACCTGCGACATTATTCGTAATATTAGTGGAAGGTAAGCAGAAGGATGCAAAATGCTGATTTTTGTGATGTTTTCTTTTCTTATGTGCCTTTCGCAAACCCCACTCAACTGCGTGAGGAAGATATTTAAACAGGTGCTGGGTTGCCAAGACAGAGTTCTTATTGAACACTACGAACATAACATTTCTGGTTTATAGTTAGCCGTGTATATGCATACAGGGTTTCGTAGGCTGATATGAGATTTTCATTTTTTAAACTTTGATCTTGTTATCATTCAGCACTGGAAGGTAGATTGTGGAGGATATTGATTTAAATTAGGGATAGCAAAATTGACTGCACCGAAACATGACACCCATTTTATGGTCCACACTGCATTCAAGTTGTCAGAACTGCATGCATATACCTGAAACTTCCAAATAGTGCGTTTTTGAAAATCGAAGTGATAATCCCAAATTTATTTGCCTGAAAGGTTCGCAAACACTCGCCTGTTGGCGCAGTACTAATTCTGCAGTGCGCTCTGAGTCCAACGATCTTATTTAAAATCCTGTATAGCCAGGAAGGGTTATACTGTTCATGGAATGTAAATTTCTAAAAAGCCTCGTTCGCACACATCACTCCTCTCGACAAAGCGCGACACATTCAAGACAGAGATTTTTTTTTCTTTAACATGAAACATAAACGAATTTCAGTAAGTAAACTGAGTGGCGGTGTCTGTCTTAACAAGCCAGTGGGAAAGCTATGTCCTTGAGCTCCTGGCTGATGACATATGCTCGTGGCCGAGAACTCTGCTCGGGCGCCGGAGCGATTCGCAGCGGACACATTTCGTAACCGGCGCACAAGACAACGCCCGTCGTCGCCCTGTGAAGTCCATGCCTGCTGCTCAGACCATCGAATATCGCCTCCGTAATTAGCCACACCCACATGGCTACGCGCACAGATTAGGCAGCTGTGTAAAAATGATGATAAGTACAAGCCAGCAATGCATCACGCCTCTTCATGGTTGCGCGCAGGACGAGCAGTTCAGACGATATATGTGAAAACCCCACCGAGCCTCTGACACCTGAATCGCTTGCGAGATGATTTTATATACCGTGTCGAACGACATTGCTCTTGCCTTCTCTCAGCTGGCTTTAGGCGTCGTACCCGCTGACTTCGTTGCAGTAAAGCAGGGATATTCATCAACAATTTGTGACACGCCTGCGAATGGTTAATTCGATGCAGGGGAAAAGCAAGGCGGCCGTGTACTGCGCGATGTCAGTAACCTTAAATAACACCTGATAGCAGAAAATGCCGGAGCCCTCCACTACGGCGTCGCTCATAATCAGATGGAGAGCCGCTTTAGGACGTTAAACTTCATAAACCAAACCAAACCGATTCCTGTAATCTCGTCGCCCATTGAACACATATGCAATTATTGTGTTTTGGTGCCTGGTGACGTCATCATTCGATTTGGGCGCAGTGCGAACCTAACCTGGCAGCGTATGAAATCACTGGGCGGCTCTGTCAGTGTGGTGAGAAAGCATTGCTCTTACGATTGACAGACCGTTAAAAGCTAGGTAACAGCATCTCACTGCAGGTGGTCAAATTGCATCTGAAAGAAAAGCTGTCAGCTAAAAGTAACGAAATCTTGTCTACACATTCGCCCAGATACGCAAACAGGAGAAAAAGGCCCTCGCGAAAGAAGAATTCGTTCGGGGTGCTTACGCTCTTGCCGAGCTCTCCGGAGTCTAATCGAAGGTGGCTCTCGTATCCACTGTCGCGCACAAAGTCACCGAATAAAGCCTGACGTCCCGCACAAAGTATCTCAACAAGAATGCCGATTCGTGCCTTTCGACCCTAGTATATAGGCGTCGGTAAGGCGCCTCGTTGTAACTGCTCCGGCGTCAACCTTTCCCGCTTCGCCCCTGACGCCGAAGCTAGTTCCAAGCAGACCATGGTGACGCCGGTGGGACATACTTGGGGCACGACGGAAGATTGCGTCTCAGGTGCTCCCCGATCCCTCTCTCATGGCGACGTAGCATCGCCCCGGTGGTCGCACGTGTCGCCTCTTTCGCTCGCTCGCCCGCGGAGAGGCGGCGCCGTTCCTGCTGCGACAGGCATCGCGCCGGCGGGCCGCCTGCTTCCGCCCCTGCGTCCTGCTCCGCGTTCCCACGGCGGACGGCGCGCTCTGTGCTACGTCCTTTCGTCGGAAGAGAAGCGGGGGCCGCCACTCGCCTCTGTGGGTCGTCTTTTCTTCGAAACAGGAGCCATCTTGGGAAAGGGGAAGGGCGACGGCAGTGAAGTGAGATGAAAAAGGGAAGTTGCTTCACCAGACCTTCACGGTTGCACGTAGGAAGGGCACACCTCAGAAGCCGGGTCGCTCCATTTTTCGATACCTTCTCCGAGTGACATTTCTACCTGTTGTAAGACGTTGCGTGTCGCAGCTGTTCGAATATACGAAGAAGCGTGGTTTGTTTTGCGTAAGGGAAAACGAGCGCCATTTAACCGGCGAAAAAATGTTTGTGCAAGGTTCTCTCCCTTTTTTCTTCGTCCCCGCCCCTCAAAAAAATATCATCTCGAGCTACCTGGAAGAAAAAAAATGGCGGTTATCTGCCTGTGTTGCAGGTCTGCGAACTGCTAGCACACTGTGTCCTAAGAAGTCCAGTTTTCTAGGACATCTGTTTTAGCTGCGAGATAATTGTGGAATATTGTAACGCACTGCTATAGAAATATTGAGAATGGCCACATTTTCTGGTGACTCGTAAAATCTTGCCTTAAGGGTTTGTTCTTCGTTCGCATCAAGAACTCAAATTAGCCATAGAAATATAATGGGGAACATTTTTGAGAGCGAAACCGTTGATGGCATGAAGTTACGAGCCTCCTCAGGGCAAAGCTGTTAGAATATTGATCGTTCAAGTGCATTGGTGCACTATATAAAAAACAAAAACGGCCGGTAACAACTTCCGGTTGAGAAATTCGCCTCTCCAGAACTTCTGGGCTTTGATTTCAGCAGTAACCGCGTTGCATCGCCATTCACCACTCTGCCTGCGGAGCTCTGAATGATCACCACTGTGAATGCTATAGTATATCAAAGGTATGAAATATTACGGGAACAAATACACTAAAAGTCCATACAGTACTTACATCTAGAAGAATTCAGTTCTGTGGCTTGCAAAGAATATACTATACACAATATGCATACAGAGAACGCGAACAACGCTGAAGACGCAGGGGTATAGACAACCGGACGAAGGCAAACACACAAGTTGCATCCCGAGCTCCCAACTGAAACCCGATGCATGACAGGAACTCGTATTGCTGTCTGTTTCCTATTCGTACCTACTGTTTCCTGTTTCTCTCATTCTTCCTATTTATGCGTGTCCTTGCCTTGAATAGAGCTTCAGCTACAAATTAGGGCTTTCCTTGTCCATTTGCTTTCTTATGTGTTTTTGAGCCATTTATTACAACCAAATCGGCAAACTTTTTCTCTCTTTTTAATGCCGGATTGACACTGCCAGTGCGTGTGCATAGTCGGAATTTTCGGACAGCCAATCGCATATCCTCCCTTTCGATGACTGGAACGCATCAATTAATCATTCATGCTCGCAAATTTTCAAAGCGCATCGAATATGTTGTTCACATTTAGAATAATTGCCTGGGATTCGAATAATCCCACCGAATGTTTTCACGGCAGCTGTTTTGAAAGCAGGGCCCGCACCCCCTCGGCACACCATTCCTCTGCAGTCAGCTATCATGAGATGAAGGTTATAGCGTAGCGACTCGGTCTATTCGTGAGGTGGCTTTCAAAATGGCCATTTACGCGCCTAAGACTTAACAACGCAGTAGTACCGACCCAAGTTCAGCAAATGCTGCTTTGATGCCTCATTACTAATGCACTGACTATTTCGTAGGTGTAATATTTAATGCCCTTAGGTATGTTTCGGTTTATTTTCTTTCGTCATCCACCCGTACAACCTGACGGTTATGGAGCCCATACTGGGACTTTATATTGTGACCGCACGGAGGATATTTGTCCTTTAATAGGTATAACTTCAGCTGTATAAGTTGATAATGCCGTATCGCGGAGCTGCCGCTGTCACTTCATTATTTCGCTCGATTTCTGGTTTTCGACAAAATTGTGTCATTATAGTATAAGCCTTTCATTCGGCCAAACGTTACACGCCGAGCGGTTTTTCACAAATATTAGTACCGAAGCGAATATTGGCATAAATATTTGGACCGAATTCTATTAACATTTAAGCTTTTAAATTCACATTCGATTCGGTTTGGAAAAAGTACAACTCGCCACTGCTATATACATTGCGTTGCAGAATAAACAGCTGTCAAAAGGGCCTATCTACCATCACGACTCCAACGTAGGGGAGAAGCGGACGTACCGTTGGGAGTGCAGCTCCTGTTGACTACATTCGCGCTTCCAGTGATGCCCAAATTTCGCACGAGGTGCTCTACCGAGACACTTGCCAAACCAAAGGAAACATAAATGGATGGAGGCGCTATAGGAACGCGAAGAACAAGGATCGCACGGCGAGGCGCATATGCGAATTCTCTGCCAACGCTGTTGCCTTATAAGACCGGTACGTTTACATTGCCGCCGCACTTTGGCCTCATTAGTGCGCGAGCGGGAAAGACTCACGGGCGCCTCGCAGGGAGCGGAGAGTCGGGACTCAGCACCGCGGATGCCGCTGATGTTGTGCGCCTCAGTGTTGCGTGCATTGAAACAGAGCCTCTCAGTGCCTTTTCATAAAGGAAGGCGAGAAAACGTTGGAAAAATTCCACTACAGGGGTTGGCCGTTATCAGGGTGCACCGAGCCTTCGTCACTCCCATTTTTTATGCTACTTCAGGCACGCATGAAAGGCACACAGATCAATTGGGTCGTGTTCGACATCTGACAGCAGGAAATATTCTTCCCTGCAATTCAGTTGTTGTCTGGTGCAGAAATCTGAAACCGTGGCGTGACGTCAATTGGGATCCCGTAAGTGATTCAGTGAATCTGCGTTATCTCAGTGTTTAGTTCCATAAGCAGCATGCTCTATAAAACCTTTACCTGCATATATCTGAGGTCACTCCACGAAATCAAAATTTGACCTTGCTGAAACTTCTTTCTGAATAAGCAAGCCTCGCCGGACAAGCGGCAAGTAGTGTGCGTTCGTCATACAGGGCAAAGGTGCACTACGGTATACCCATGGACCAAGGGTAGACCATGAAAAATAACTATGTTTTTCAACACATCTCGAGGTAGTCGACGCAAATAATTGCTAAGTGCTTTTATTCAAAGTAGGATTATTCCATGAAGCAGGCACAAATTGGACGACCCTAGCGGCGGTTTCCAGATCAATGCACGGAATTACGGAGACGAACGTCAGAACCGCGGAGAATCACTCCCGGAGACCTTCACCTATAACACGGCACCGCCTCCTCACAGACAGCTGTGTTTTGTTCTCCGAGGTATGGCGGCAAGGTGGGCGCCATTAGCACGCGCGTACATAATTAAACACAGAGGGCGACGATAAACGGCACCCCCGGCATCACTGTTTTCTTTCGCCATCGGTTGCAGCTTCTTGGGTAATCCAGCTGTCTTTTCGCTCGAGAGGCAGTAATCCTTCGCCGCCATTGTTCCTCTCTGAGCAAACGCGCAAACAGTGATTACAGCAGTCCATAATGTACGTTCGACCTATTATGCTGGGCTCGGTCGCAAAGGCACGCTTATTGCGTTCGAAAACCGGCAACCTGGAATTACGAGAGTGGACGCAACTTGTGATCTTCGTTGCATCCCCTGTTTTCCTCGTAGGTGCAGCTTGGAACGTCAGTTTCTTCTTCGTCAAGCTTCTCGCTTACTTCGTTTTTGAGTGCGTTTTCACGAAACAAAACGTGAAGACGCCGATACGAAATGTCATTCGTTAATTTCCAATGGGTCCGTAGTAAGTGCCAGTACGCCAATCAGAACAAATTCTGTACCGGTGCACATATGCGTTAAAAGTCACTTTCCATTGCACTGAATGGACTCACTGAACTTTCCTCAGCGGCCATGTGGAAAATGCAATAACACACAGAGCAAGTACAGCTGTAACGGAAAAATCATTTATATCATTTATGACATATCATTTATGACCTGTTACTGGGTATACGCGCCAATAGAGAGAGTGTCAGATTCTATTCCCTAAAGCGGGAATGGCCGGCAGAAAGGCGCCCATCTCGTCGCTAGCCCATACGAAAGCCCGCATCATAATGAAAGTTGGTGCATTCCCTGTCGGTATAGAATAGTGTCGCTACCCGTATGATTTCAGTTTTCTTCTTGCTCGTTTTGCGAGCAACATAACGTTCATCGCAGTTTTCCCTTCAAAAATTTCCTAGGCACTACTCTGTCAAAAGCAAACTACGGGCTTTGCTTGTGCTCCCCCCCCCCCCCCCCTCCTTTTGTTTTCCTTTGTGAAATGTAATGTGGGGCCTTGTACTGTCGGTATTGGTGCATATGGCAATAACAAAGCCGTGTCTCACAATTTTGCCGGTGCAGTCATGAGGCACTTGTTGCAGTTGTGTCAGTCAAACACTGATCAAACAATACTGGTAACTTCAGGCACCTCGTGTGTTGAAGGCAGCCTGTAAATGAAACCATCGACAGTAGTGCCTCCGATCGTCAATTCTCGTCTACAGTGTTCCGGCGCAGAATATATAGTGTCCACAGACCCGATTCCATGACATGTGCACGACGCACATAGCCTTACACCGCAGCATGGCTGCCGTTGAACGTCCAAGCCTACGGAGCATAAAGTAGCGCCAAAATGCACAAACTGCTGCTTGCCGGCCCGGTTGTTTTATTTCTTAAGTGATGCACCAACTCGCTCAGTTTTCGGTTCTTCTGTGGTACTGCACCGCCGAACAAACACATCTGATCGTCTTTTTTTAGCTGCACACATACTGGAAGTTTAAAAATACAGTGAGATGATTTTTGTCGTGTTTTGGGTTCATAGATAGAAATATGTGTTTATTAAATTGAAAAGCAGAGTGGTCGGGCAGACAGTTGAACATGTGGCCTGCTAAGGCTGCACCAGGGAAGTGAAAAAGGAGAAGAAAGATGTAGAGATCGGTGAACATGTGATGAGAGTAGATACGAAACAAATACACAGGCACATGTCTCACAAACGCGAGTCCAGTCTGTCTCGCTCAAGAAATAACAAAAGCCCGCATTGCCTGCACAGTTTTCCACTGCCCGGCCAAATGTCTAGTAGTAAATTTTCAGAGAGCTAGGCCTCTTGTCCAAGCTCTTCAGGAACGGGCTAGTAATATCATTTAGCGTGTATACACTGGGCATACTCTTAATACATGTTCCACGGTCTCTGTAATGCTACAAGTTGAACATTTCGGAGATTCCGCAATCCAATTAAATCGGATTCATAGCCCTATACTACCTCATTGGATTCTTTTTTCACTGCGTGCGGACAGTGAATGACGGTTGACAATTAAAGGTCTGTCTATCGCTGCGAAATTTCGCACACAATTGGTAACCTAGGTAAAAACAGTGGAACATTTTTAAACCATACAGAAAGACAAACAGCACGGGCGCTGATCCTGTTCAGCGCCCGTCCTGTTCGTCTGTTGGTGTGTTTTGAGTAAAATTTAGCGCCGTTTTTACCTTTGTTAACACAATGTCACACCAACTAGCCAAGCAAGAGGTAACTGTTAATTGGTAACCTTGAAGACGTTTTTTCGGGCTCATGTAGACGCCCAGTTCGGAACCGCCACAGTAATCGCCTTTTGCAGGTAATCGCCTTTTGAGTAAGCTGGAGGCGGTAACATATCGGGAAGTGTTCAAAAATCACCAGTCCGCTTGTTCAAAATATCATTGTAGCGCACTCACATTGTGATGCAATTTGCAGTGTGGATCGGACGCCTGACTTACAGGCCAGATACTGAACAATCGAGACAGGTGCTTCCCTGGCATTGTCTTCCCACTGTCATGGCGTGGTTAGCTCTCATCCTCCGCAGCTACGGTGGAAGCGATGCAAAATTACTGGTCGCCGGCGCGTCCAAGGCGGCCGGCTGATTGCGACTGCGAAAGGGCGGCGCGTTTCTCTCGCAGATCAGCTGACGGGTAAAGCGCGAAGCGTAACGGGGCCATGCACGAGTTTCACCCGCGGCCAGCAGATCGACGGGCGATACGGCGCTCGCCGCTGCTATAAACCGCCGCCGCTGCCGAGTCCGGCACCGGGCGCAGCTGCGAACAGGCGCCCCGAGCGATGTCCGGTAATTTTCCCGGCGAGAGAGTTACGCAAGCGCGACACCGCGCCGAACAGCGCGTTCCGGCAGTCGCTGCATCGACGCGCGCGTGGGTACACGATCAAGGCAACCGCACCATTATGACGGCCAGTTGTCGGCTGCTCTGGGCAGAGGGGCGTGACTTGTTCTCTTTACGGACGTGACGTGCCACAGTGGACAAGATGACTGACAGTGGGAAATTTAAACATGAATTCCACCGCCTGCCTCTATGCATGTAGGCCCTTTGTTAAAATTCTAAGCACAAGGAGGTTCGCGTCTTCGCCACACCGTGCGACTCCTTATGCATCGCCACCTATTCACCTGTCTAAGTACTATACTCTATACTCTAGAATTCTCCGTGCACTATACTCTAGAATTCTCCAAAATTTCAGACTTCCATGTGCACCACAACGCGGCTTATATAGAAGCCAGAGTGTATGACGCCGAATTCATATCTCTCATTCGGTTGCTTCCTTCCGTCAAAACAAAACCAAAGATCATTGTGACATACACTGGGAAGATGATGGACAGAATGCGTTCTTCAAGACGCGTGAAGAAAGCTGTGTGCAGCTTTCATATTGTGAAGCAGCATTGCCTTCTGTCTGCCAGTTGGGGAAACTGCACTGTCCTATTCATATATCTGAAGGGGGAGGAGGAGGAAAAAACTTCATGTTCGGTCGAAGGATTCCTAGTTTGTGAGGTATTTTTAGCTATATTAAGTGCCCATGAGAACAACAGTCAGCTGAACCAACGCAAGCACGGAGGAATATTTCTATTTTTTTTTATTAATCAGCCAATGGGAATGCACGCAATTTTGCAGTGTGATCACTAGTACTGAACACAATGGACAAGAGTGATAGACAGCCCAGGGAGAAAGCTGACCATCCCTGTCCACTGTATCGATTCCAAGGTTATGATGTCTGCCCTAAGATGATACGAACTTTTTGGCTCATGCTTGACAGTTTGGCTATTCCAAAATGTAAAACTGCCAGAAAACGAAAATACTTCAATGCAGAACGCTGATTATTCTTCTTACATAGCCGTAAGGTGGACGGGTCATCAACACTGTTATTGGTCCTGCGTTCTTGCCTTTCCAAGCCTTGCTTTGAACAGAATGTGCGCAAATCCCGCTGCAATTATGGCCTCTTCTGACAGAAGGCTAGCGCCTTCCGTTTGCTTCAGCGTGTAGACCCCATTTTCATCATCATCCTTACAATGAACGCACCTACTGCTGGCAGAAGCTTCGCCCATCTCTGTCCAATTAGCCTGGTCCTGTTTCAATGCCGGCGAGAATGGCAATGCTTTGAACGTCGACTCATGAACTTCTCTTGCATGTGACGCAGGAGCGCTTATTTTACTTTTTTGATTTTTGTACAGACTATTAGTCTTAGGTTCAAGCATGAGCATGAAAGATGCGAACAATCTTGCTAGGTCTAAAGAGAAAATATTTGAGCGTTTACTGCGAAGAGAGAGAGAGAGAGAAAAAAAGCTACTTGCTTGCAGCCTCACACAGGAGCTACGAGCAAACCTATCTCGCTGTTCATTACGCATGGATTTGGCTGCGCCCATTCATATCACCATATCTTTTTCGCGTCCTTTCCAAGAAAAATATGTCGGAGACATTTGAGCTCTGCCTTTAAGGGTTTGAAGGTACCTGCTTGTTTTCCTGCGGATGCTCTTTCACGTACATACACTGCCCAAATCGTTTATTCATTAACCGCTGAAGGTGTGCCCCGCCGGGGTGGCGCAGTGGTTACGGCGCTCGACTACTGTTCCCAAGGACGCGGGATCGAATCCCGGCCTCGGCGGCAGCTTTTCGATGGAGGCGAAAAGCAAGGCGCCCGTGTGCTGTGCGATGTCAGTGCACGTTAAAGAACCCCAGGTGGTCGAAATTTCCATAGTCCTCCACTACGGCGTCTCTCATAGCCTGAGTTGCTTTGGGACGTTAGACCCCACAAACCCCAACCGCTGAAGGTGTGCCTCTATTATCTGATGCGAGCTCATTAGAGTACAGCCATAAGATGAAGCATTGCGTGAAAGAAAGATATAAAGCTATGGGCTTTGTATATACATATAAAGTCTCCCTTTAACAAAGCCCTCGTATATACGCCTGGGGCGGCGCGCCGGCCTTGGTGTCCAACGGTCTCGGAGGATTCGATCCATGACGTCACCAAACCCGTCAACCAGTGAGTGAACCTGCAGCCATGCCATCTAAACTACCTGCTACAGGTACGCTTTCGATTTTTCGCTCACAATGTCGACAACACCGACGTCCCCCCATATCCTGAAAAAGAAAATAAAGGTATGAAAGCTATCGCGTTAAAGAAGTTTCGCATACAGCATTTGATACTACTTCTGACTCCACGTCCGGCTAGTATGTCTTTTGTCGCATTTCACCGACGGCTGTCAGTGCTAACCGATAGCGGACAAGGGTGATAAGAAGAAAATGCCGACAACCGACTGAGGGCCTGTATGCACGGGGCTTCCAACACAGTTGCAGTCGAGGTTTTTACGTTCCAGCATTTCTTCTCTTTCTTTTTCGCGTGAACGAACGCAGCGAGCGCCTTCGCGGCACACCAGGAAAGTCTCACCAGATTCCGCGCATAAATCTTTCCAAGGAGAATCTCGCCGCGCGGCAAACAACAGCCGCCTCTGACTTCGCTGCAGGCAGTCCGGTTGACCTCAACTCCCTCCCGAGTCAAGCCAAGCCATTTAGTCTGCACCAACACACAAACAATAAAGGGTGCTCTGCACGTGGACTTCATTTCAGGCTTTTGTCTTGAAATGTTTTATTTTTGGATGGAGAGGAGGAGCGGGACTAGAGAAAACAAAATAACGCGCTTGAGGCCGATTCTCAGAAGATAGCCGGTGGCAACCGCTCCTGCACGCTGGCTTTATCTCCGAGAACCGCCGCATGGCGCCCCGCATAAAGCATTAGTTGATCGGTATCAGCATTATTCTAGTAATCGCTGATATTCATGCAGTGAACACGAAGAGCGAAAAATGCAGAGCAATAGATACACCTTACTGGCTGCGGGCTGTCGAATGAACAGCAAAAAGACACTTCTAGAGTGAATCTGTAAAACTACATTCGAATAACCCAAGTTCAGACCTCCTTGAAGGTTCACGGTTGAAGAGAAAGCGTACGAAGAGTAGTGATGCTCAGATAAGAAAGCTCATTCCTAAACAGCTAGGCGACTAACGCTGCAACTGCTTGCTGCCTTAACCCACATTTTACAAAATTGGACGCCATTTTCTGTGCATCGTTCTTTCTCCCCACCTTTACTTTGCATCTGAGAAGAGCATTATGTGCAGCCTTTAACGTCCCGTTACAAGTTCAAATCTATCAGAAAAAAAAAAGAAACGGTTACTAGACGAGTAGAAAGGAAGATAAAGGCGTATGTATACGATATGAACGCATAGCAAAGCAGAAAAAGTTAAAATAGTAGCTCACTGCCCTTCACACAGGCACATCGCATCCACCGCGGTAAGCCAGTAGAGCATTCGACTGCGGAGACCGAAGACTCCGGCTGCGGTGGTCGCGTTCAGATGCAGGCGAAAAGCAAGGCTTCTGTGTATTGTGCGATGTCAGTGCTCATTAAAAACACATAGGGGTCAAAATTATCCAGAGCCCTCCTCTACTGCGTCCTTCATTGCCTGGGTTACTTTGGGACATCAAGACCCATAAGCCGTTGTTGGCTCCAGAAAAGGTCACTTTGAATTGCCGCACCAATCCAACCTTATAGTCTATCTATTGCATACGCATAGGAGCGAGAAGATTGCATGTGTTTTAAGAACACCTAATCAATACGCAATAATCACATGACATGTATTATTGCGTATTGTAAACAAGTACCCATCTATAAGACAAATATATGTAGGTAGAATATCCCAGCGAGCTGAGAGTTACACCCTTACTACAGGAAACGACCTATTCGACACTACGTATGACCATCCGGCGTAATCCCAGGACCTTATATGAACACGTTTAGAATAATGAGCTGTAGTGCGTTAGTCTAAGTTTTTCTTTTCTTTTTTTTGGCGTAAGTTCTGACTTGCGCATACCACCTTTAGAAAAAGGAATACAGTCTGTGCTCTGTCATTTCGCTCTACGACCTGTTTTTTTAACAGGCGCTCAAGTTTCTAAAAGCGTAGCGACTCCCCACCTCCTTCTAACGCAATAATCCCCAAATGGTCAAAGTAAAGGAATGATTCCGCAGCGCTAACGAATACAAACTCACAAATAGACATACACAGGAAAGGCGCTGTGGAATCTTTCCTTTTCTGTAAAATGCACCAACTAGCCCAGCAATTGGTCTTACTTGCCAAATGGTCAGAATTATTCCACAGTACTGCATCACGATACCCATTTTCTCTTCCTTCAAATTCCGCTACCACTTTCTTATTTTCCTTTACTGCACGGCTTAAGTTTGTATCAAGGAGTAAGATACTGCGCCCTCATTTTCTATACACTGTTTTCTTTTTTTTTTGAAGCGTTAGTTTAATGAGTAAATGTTTTCAGATTCCTGTTGCCCGGTGCTTGCGCCTCACACACTGAACTAGTGCGCACCACTAGGATTGGTCAAGTCCGCCCTTATATGTAGTGGTGCTCCAAACATCCTGTGAAACGGGTCATATAGTTATCTGCAGCAAAACAAGAGGTTGACGGTAGCAACCACGTAGGTCTTAACTGAAGTACAGAAGTTTTCCGTATTGTTAGTGGGCAAAACTAGCCCATCGTAGTAGTAGCGGCCGGCTGTTCTCAATACCTCCGGAGCAGTTCCAAGCACGTGAAAGAAATGTCTAGCGGTCAAAAGTCACGGCTATTGTATCTAGTTCCGGCAACCACTCGGCGAAGTGTCGCTCAGGAAGCCAATGTCGACTCGCCTCCAAGGACGACCAGCAAGCAGGTGCGGTTTCTCCATCGAAGGAACGGTCCAAGCAGCCACGCCCGCAATTGCGTACAGCGGCGGCGGTCATTCGCAGCAGCGGAGCACCCACGGCAACTGCCACCGTGGGCACGCTTTCAGCCCAGTGCCTGACTTCAGATGAAGCGCTGGGGAGCAACGTTACTAGACTAGGTCTACGTAACGTTGCTGGGGGGTGCAGGCTTGAATGACAGGGCAGAATCGACCATGTCGAAAACCGAACACCGGTTGACTGCCTGCTCTCTCCTTGCCGTGACCAGTGAGCATATGTTTGGCTACTTATAGAGCTTGCGCAATATTTCGAGCATTTAAGAAGTTCTTGAGGTAGCATTTACTTTACCTAAATTTAAGTTATATAGCTTAACGTCTAGGTTTGATGTCAGGGCTCCGTCCTTGGCCACTTGCTATTCCTCATTTATTCACGCCAGCATGCATCTTGTCACATCCTCTTCGCCGATGATTGTATCGTTTATCGTCCAGTGTTTAACCCTTCAGACCAAAAATCATTTCAGACAGACCTAGCCATGTGCAAAACTGGTGTTTGCAGTAGGCGATGGCGCTGGGCTCTGACCATTGTAAGGGCAGGTCTTTTCACCGCCGTCGCAATCCTCTTGTTTTCCAGGACACAGTTTCTAACTCCCCAGCTGACTACGTCCAGTCGTGAAAGCATTTAGGTGTCACCATTTCTCATGATTTATCTTGGCGTTTGCACGTTACTAACCTGACTTAATCGGCCAACACTATATTTCTTAAATCATCATCTGCGGGAAGCCCTGCAACACGTCAGACTAGAAGCATGCATGCCACTCATCAGAACTAAGCAGGAATATGCATCACGCATCGAAACGCCATTGAAGCTGTACCAAACAGGGTCATCTCTAAAATTGCAACCAGGTTTACCTAACCTCTTCACTCGTCATCACATTGGCAGTCTTGTCTTGTTTAATAAGTTACTTTATTTGCAACTAATACAATGAACAGACATCTGGCCCTCCCATCACGCAAATCACATCGCATAGGTCCCACCCTTCAAATTCTACGTCCCCACGCCCGCACAAGTTTATCTGACACCTCATTTTCTTCAAACAGCAGCTGGCTGGAAAGGCCTTGCCCACAATATTGTTGCCACGACATGTCCAACAACATTTACAAGAGCTGTAGAAATCTGCATTTTGTAAACTTACCCCTTATGTAACATTCGCAAGTTAGGTATTTAGGATAATAAAGTGATGTAATTATTAACTTTAATACGAAGCGGCAAATTTCAGTGCAGAACTGAAGAGCTGAAGCGCGTATTTTCTTTCTTTTTTTAAGCGAGCATATAAACCCTATGACAGCGCCGGACCCCATTGGAAGTGGCTTCAATGCCGTGATTCGTTTGAGCCTTGAGATATATTTTTAATGGCAGTAGTATTAGTGTAGTAGTTAGCCTCAGTATGGTCATAGTACTGCATGATTTGTGTCGGTACGATGAAGACCTCAAGAAATCAAAGCAAAATTGCAATGTGCTGGCACTGGGTAGTATATTTTTCTTCTGCCTGCTGCCAGTTTACTTCTTTCTTGTGTCCCCGGAAATGCAATGATCCTTCGCAGGTGTCTGCCGTATCTCTATCATCATTATCATCATCAGTCGGACTATACCAACAGCAGGGCGAAGGTGTCTACCATATTCCTCCCATTAACCCCATCTTGTGTTAGCTGCATCCATTTAACTCTTAGACCTTCACAAACTCATCCACTCACCTGACATTCTGCCGGCCCTGCTACTCATCCCTTTGCTATCTAATTTGTTACCCGATTCGACTATCGGTTGTCATTTCTTCACACTACATACCTATGCTCATGCCCATTCTTGATTTCCACTATCTTCCCGTTATCAGATGCCTTCAGCCTAGCTGCAGCCGACACCGTTAGCGATTACCTCGCGCCGCTATTGTACCTGCACAGATCTCCCCAAGGACCCCTGTTGGCCGGTCAGCTGTCAGCAGCCAGCCTCGAGAACGCTTGATGCGACAGTACAGCGCGTGCGCACTAGCGACAGGTGGAAGGTAGTAAGCGCCATTAGTGGCGCCAGGAACTATTCCCAACATCTTTTTGGCGATGGCGAATACACATGGATAGCAGTGTTTGCTATGAAGTGAAGCAGAAGTGGTGACAAAATTAAGGAAAGTATCTGGACTGTTTTTCTCATAGACGCAATGCTACTTTAATCAACACCGATAAGCAGACGTGTCAGCTCATCCAAACAAGAGCCTTGACATAAAGGCGACGGCCCATCAAAGATATATCGAAAGTGTTCCGTCGTGTTATACATTACCGCTGGAAAAACATCCCCTAGACCCTAGCGGAGAAGGCATCACTACGCTCTAGCGGAGTGATGGCAGCTTGTTTACGTCTGTTCTGCTTTGGTTTGGTGTAGGGGGTTTAATCTCACAAAGCGACTGGGGCTAGAGAGTCCGTAGTGGAGGGTTCCGGAAATTTTGACCATATGGGGTTCTTTAGCGTGCACTGATATGGAGCAGCACACCAGCGCTTTGCCTTTTGCATCCATTGACTCGATCCCGCATCCTTTGGTCACAGCAGTCGAAAGCCTTAACAGCTGCACCACCACGATGGGGCAATTACTTTTATTCTATGTGTCCGAATAGATGAAGTGCTCAGGATAAGAGCACGGCGATGGTGGCTTAAAGCAGAAGAAACAAAAACTCGACTTTTCTGTTCCAGTTGAGGTGCGATTCGAGTGGAGATTGGTTTCTTAAACGAAAAAGAGGCCTTGAGGGTCACTTGGGGTAGAAGTTCGAGTGAAGGCGCGTTCGTCAAGAAAGGCACAAGAAAAGAGTGTGTCGGTGCATATTGACCGAAAAAAAAGTTTCGAGCAACAACGTTGGCGTAAAGATTAATTTTTACGTTTTTTTCTGGAATTGTACAGTGCCGATCTTGGTGCACTGCTGAAAGATTTGAAACCTGCAATCAAGTGGAAACGCCGCGGCTTCCTGAGTTCTGGTGCTTTGTTGCCCCTCCATTATGCATGGCGGCTCACCAAGTTTGGGCATTTATATATGAAGGAAGTATATATTTCTCATAGAGTGTCTTATTCACAGGTTTTGTGAGCCTGTTTATGTATTTTATAAAAAATAGATATTTATACTTTTAACTGCTCCCTGTATTTCACGTTATAAAGCCAGGTAAGTGGAGTCCACCACCCAGTTTGCGTACGATGGCTTGACTCTTGAGACAAGGCTAGAAGGACAGGACACAAAAGAGATATTTAGCATACAGCGGACATATACTACCGTAGATGTATACCGGTTTACAATACGACGGCTGCGAATGCGTACTGCCAAACATTGCCTCACTTATGCTAATGCGCCTGCGTACGAGTGGTCCAGTAATCCGGTATATGTCCACGCTAGTACGGCTCTGCTGCACTTGTTACCGTTAGCGACGGCGTTGTAAGTTTTTTTTAATTCAGAAAATACAATTTTTCTCGCAGTTCTAACATTAATTTCGAGTCGTTCGGTTGGATGCTAAATGCGAAGCGAAATGTTATGACACCGCCTTGAAAGCGGCTCAAAGTACGGTTACGTGAATGTTTTGATACGAATCCACGCGGATAATTTTTCTTGCGTCGTTTTTCCTTCACTTTTTTCAGGATTGCTTACGGTAATGGTTTTTCTGCCGAACGAGCAACGCTTCGAGTAAACAAACTAGCAGTTAAATCTCCATTCAGGAAAAAAATTTGTTGATTGCCAGAATATTGGCCATAATCGCGCCATACTCTAAAAGCTTTGGGTATGGCGCGATCGTTTGAATAAATGTACTCTCAGCGGCTCCCATTACTGGCGCTACTTCGTAATTTCCTACTACCTTCGAGAGTAGACCTCTTTATTCTTTTTTATTTGAGACAGACTTTCAGACAGAAATCGGGGCTTGATGACTAGGCGAAAGCCAGATCAAGAAGATGTTGTTGCAGGCTAGTTACATTGCTTAAACGAGTACAACGCAAACACAGGGCAAAGAGAGGAATGAACAACACAGGCGTTGACTTGCAACTGAACTGTATTCGAAAGGTGCGCACACATTAAGTAGTCTCGAGGCAAGCTGTCTGCTGAGTAAAGGTCACAGGCGATGTAAAGAGCCGGATAAAAGCAATACATTTAAAAACTCGACTAAAATGAGATAAAATTTTATCGCTTTTTTCCGGCCTTTTACACCCCCTGTAGCGTTCACTCAGCTGACAGCTTGCTTCGAGAGCACTTAATCTGTGTGCTTCTTACTTCAGCGCCTGTGTTGTTCACGGCTCTCTTTGTCTTGTGTTCGAGCTTCTTATTAGGCTAAGTAAAGCCAAATATATTTTCTGCCTGACGGACGTCATGTAACCCACACAGTGGACATCGAGTGCACATAATGGATTAGATCTTTTGACAAATGCTAGTGAAATTAAACAGTAATAAAAACGCCAACAACACTACAACGCAAGTTTTCAAATGTGTACATTTTTTGGAGGCTTGAAAGAAGATGGAACATACGCATGGCATTGAATAAGGCTGCATGTAAGATGAATGCCTTAGAACTCCCATTACTGGAAGATACCACGAAACAATTTGTGGGTGTTAAGAAAGTTATGCATTATCTCACACATAGTCATCAGCACAAGGTCGTAAATTATCAAGTCGTAAAGACCATTTGACCCAATCTTTGGCGAGACCCAAGGTCAAGGGTGCAAGTTCCCATCTCACCCTCCTATTTCATTGAGCTCTCTGAGCTGGGATCTCTTGCAAACTCGAGTTTGTCATGGGACCTTTGACGACACACAGACCGATGACCAATTACCGCCCGGCAATATTACCTGAAAACTACCACTTGCTAAAGGGAGGCCGTGACTTCTCTGTCAGAACGCCAATGGAGACGCCGACAAAACTTACGCAGGGTTTCATGTAACACTGTCGCATTAAAAAGCAACCAACATCAAACATTCATCATTATGTACATATCAACACACTAGCTTGAGCAAAACGACAAAGGTTTCTGTGAAGTTAATGAATTCGCCCTCGAAGAACTATACAATGTTTCACAATGTGCCGTTGTTCGCATCATTGCCTGTGCAGCGGATTGTTTTGGCGCGGACAGGAAAAAGAAAGGCAAAGCTGGAGATAACAAAGCCGTTATAAGAGAGAGAAACACATACTCGATCAACTAACTGGCCCCTGGCAAGGCAAAGCATGCGCCGGCGAGGACGCGAAGGGAACCTCGGAAGGAAGAAAATCCGCTGAAGCCAAGAGGTAAGCCTGGAGAAGGGGGATTGTTAATCCAAGGCCGCGTTCAGCGGGCCGAGCCAGTGGACATTTATTGACTGAGCTAACCTCAACCCCTTTCGCGGGTAGAGGAAAGCGTAGGCGCCCAGAGTCGAAGGTCGCCGATCTCTTCGCCGAGGTCCCGACCACTGCGGATGGGCGCAGCGGCGGCCGCATGTCAACTGCTGGTGCGCTTCAGCCACGATTCTTCAAAGGAGCAGCTATGCACAACCTTCTTTTTCGAAGGCAGGCACGTTGAAAAGTAGGCATCCGAAACAAGGCTTAGAGAAGTGGGACATTCACCCCACGCTTTTAGCAAACTTGCAGTGTCCAGTTTCGGAGAAACAGCCAGCTTCAAAGCACTGCGCAAACCTCGCTCGAAGGCGATCCAGAATTACTTGTATGTTAGGTCAAGCGCCACTTAAAATCACATGAGAGACGGTGGGTCTTGTAAATGCGTAGTGTATAGGTAAGCGTAGTGTGTCTGATGTAATCTCTTTTGCAAACTTCTGCTTGTTACGTTTCAAGGCCCACGCATTGTTATCTACGCACTCGAGTTGGTGTACCAAGCCTTTTGTCGTGATTTTTTTACCGCTGACCGCCAAATAGGAATTAGTGCTACAGCACGTTCCCAAGCTAGTGATATAACAGGCGACCCAATAAGAAGTTGGGTAAACATTGAGCTTGGTGTACGTATTGGATAAAACTGATTCTTTCGCGATTAAGCACACAGTCAGGACTGTTGGGGCCGTAGTATCAGCATTCCTGTACTACCGAAAACTGATGCAGCTTCGAGCAAAGACGCTGCATTGTTTTCGTGCACTGATGCGAATGTAGAACAGATGGGAAGTACGGATTGAAGCATGCGCGTGCTGGGATGTGGGTCTTTTTATTATTTTCTCATAGACATGTTTTCAAGCAGAACACGCAGCATAGATCAGCATTGCAAATCGGAAGCATTTAGCAAAACCTTGGCAAGCCAGTACAAGTTGCTAGCAAACCAGCAATGCTCTGCTCGACGCATTGCGATGCGCTTTCCGTACCAGTGTAAAGACTCATGACAATTGCCAAAGGCTTGTACAGGTGATTGTCATTAACGGCATCATTGCCATAACATGTGCATCGCTGAGTGCAGCAATAAGGCCTCGCTTATTGTTGTGTAATACCATGTCCAAATGTCGCTAGTCTAGCCGCGCGAACCCCATAATCTTACCTGCCTACCTGAAGAGTCAGGTTGGCAGAGGACAGTACCAAGGTACTTGACATGTGTTCGCTGTTCCCTAGTGAAACTGTAACCTTATCTGATTAAGTGATTTCGAATCTTGAACTGCATACCGTCACAGGTCCTCGGCTCTCTTTGGCCATCAACTAGGAGTGCTAAAATGAAAAAGGCTGTAGGGAAGATAAAAAAAGAAACAAACATCGATGGCGTGGCGACGCTCATTAGGCTGGCGTCACAAGAGTCGCACAATGGCAACCGTAATTGCAATCAGCTTCTCGCCGCGCACTTGCATGGCTTCAGGCCAGAAGGATTGGCTAGAGAGATGCGCTCCAGGGTCAGGAGAGGGAGGATGCAGTTCTGCCGCGCGTACCGAGCACCTGGCACTCTTTGTGCGCACCATTCACTTGTGAGTCTGAGATGGGTAGCCGTTCGTCAACATCGTAATGGCATCAGTGGAATACCTGCCTTAACTTCCACGCCAATGCCGACTGCCACCTGCCCCGCCTAAAGCTGCCCGCAGTAAAGGGCTGGCGCTTGTGTCATTATCTGTCCTTTTTGTCAGCACTGGTGGCGACAGTGACATTTAGAACCTGCGATAGAGGTTCGAAGGCAACATTTACTCTGTGCACCAGGCAAGGAATGTTGTGGGAAAACGACGACACAAACATATGAATCGTGAAGTGCGGACCTAGAGGGATAACATAGCTCCATCAAACCGGCGCAAGCCCCTGCAGAAATGGCGAACCATTAAAAAATTCGAAGGCACTTTGGCGACTAAAGTGTTGAAAGGCGGAGGCCTGAGTGCTGCATTCGGCTACGCGATTTTACCGGGTGCGCGGCAATAATTATTAAATCAATTAATTATTTACACGAAAATCACTAGTTAGTAATAATTATTACCGTAATAATTAGTCATTATAATTAGCCATTAATTATAATTGATCATCGCTTGGCATATGACCACATAAGGCGTATTAATTAGTAATCAATCAATTACGCAACTGTCACTAATTAGTAAAAATAATTTGGTACTCGCAATTAACTAATTGGTCATTAATTAGTAATTGATCACTAATTTATTATAAGGCACGCATTCGAGCATATTACGATGGTGCTCTGTGATTGGTCGAGACCTCCATGACGTCATCCCGTCTCGACCAATCAGAGCCGCCGCAAAAGCGTGACACTTACTGAATGCAAGGATGAGGCAATAAAGGCTTTCGCCTTAAAAAGCCAGGCATGAGGCAGGCGCTTTGGCAGACACCTGTCATGAAAATTTAATGTATGGGACTAAGGTAGGTTAATCGCACTCTGTGTAACCTCAAGACACAAATGTGCGTCCGCTCAGAGAAGGCGCCAAGAAGCAACAATGTCTTCTAGGTTAGCTCAAATGCTTAGTGAATCCCAACTCTCGCACCGATGGTGCTCGCCATTCTTCTGAGGGCGACTGTGGTCGCGCCGCACCAGTACTAAAATACGACGTGCGCGTAGGATAAAAAAATACATTCAAGAGTGGTCAGCGCAACAGATTTTCGTCAATGACAGCAATGTTTTCCGCCACATAAATAATGTTGATAGCACACGCAGCAAAGGCGTCAGGTAATCTGCGCGCGAGGCCAGAAATCCTCGCAGCCTTTCTTGCCGCTGCGCTCGATGCTGCCCGTTAGTGCGTCAAAATCAGTTTCTCTATCTTAATTAGCGATGCGGCGTCAACGCACCGCACCATCCGCATAAGAAAGACAGGGGTTTGTCTAGAACCTGAATTCTGGGAAGAAGCTGCCTGACCCTTCCTCTTATCGGGGGCGCGCGCAGCGGGACGACAAAGTCGTTGCTCGTGCTGTAGCAGCAAGCGCAGCGCCATTCCCGCGACAGCCCCGGTGTGGTGATTGAAATGCTCGTTTCCGGTCCCTGGGCACATGTGCCGGCCATCAACAGCGGTGTGGGGACAGCGCAAGTGAACTGCAGCGAGCACGGCGCAGGGTCTAGCACCTTGCGAGGGCATGCATGAATCATCGGTGCGTCGCTGCACGTTCTTCGCCTGGATGGAGGCAGGAAGCGCTGCTTTTCATCGCGCTCCAGGAATCCAGCAGCCAGTGCAGGCAGCCGAACAGTGATCTTTCGCCCCAGCCAAGCGAAGAACTTCAAGCTAGAGACCACTGGAACTTTAAGCTAGAGCCCACGTGGCGCAGCACGATGCCGAATGAAGAAAAAAAAAAAAAAAACGCAGCATATGCACAGAAGGGAACCTGCCTGTCTAAATATGTCAGCGGTTTGTGCCTGAATGGAGTTCTCCATAAAGTTCTAGTGCAAAAGCATTACAATAGGCTAGCAAGACTGATTTGGCCGGTGTCTGTTGAAGCCAATGCCCAGGTCAGGCAAATTAAGTACGTTGAAGGGACTGTATTTGTCATCACTGGCAGGCAGTCAACTCGGGCAGCACTTTTTATATCACAGAGTTGGACGGGACCCTCGGATCCCGACACGGTGCCCATAGTCGGCGAAGGACATTCGCAGGGCCTCGATGCCACCAGCATGCATCATGTTCTTCCTCACGAGCGTGCCTGTGGCAAGTGTAGGGTACGGATTGGTCAAACGGGTTCCGTGACTTCTCCTGAGTTAAATTTACTGGTCTTTGTGTTGGCTTACATAAAATGTTACGTGACGTCAGCTGCGACGTATGGTGCCGCGTGGCTTAACCGTTAATTCTAGTGTCATGCGCACGATGAATTCGGTCTGCTTTCTAATGAATAGCGAGCTGGTACTTCGCTTCAGTCTTCGGAGGCTGGTATACGCCGCTCCAAGCGTCGTGAAAGAGGCGACCAAGATAAGCTACTATAATTGACTGCATTCGGAGTAGAGTATGGGTGCGGTGAGGTGAATGGGGAAAGTTGGAGGGAGGGTGCAGGACTGGTACGGCTGAGGTAACCCATTCTTCACAGGACGGGGCCAAAACCCTGTCGCCTACCCTCTCCTACCCAACCTTCACTGTAGATGCACAGAGTCATTCAGAATGTTGTTTTCTCGAGGTATCCCAGGTAGCCACGTTATAGTGAATTTGGCTACAATAAACTGCTACAAATTTACTCCCCTTCCTTCTGCTTGCCCATTAACTATAGGCTGGCAGGAGCGTTGCTGGTATTCGTCAAAACATCAACAATCCCTTGCCACGACAAACCAAGCGTTCGTGAGCGTCAAGGTCGGTTTTACGGCTGATGTTCGCTGACAGCGCATGATGATCATTTCTTGAAGTTCATCATTTCATGGTATTTGCTGGCGTCGCTGTGGGCCATAGTTAAAGCACCGTAACTGATCCTTCTTCTCAAAGGGAAATAACCATTTATGGCCATGTGTCTGTCATTTGAACGGACCTGGGTGCTTCTTTTACCTCGGTTATTGTTCCCAAGCGCAGGCGATTCGTCATGTGGACTAAGCGTTTTTAATTTTGTGAGGCTAGCGGTGAAATAATAGACACTCGTGCTCGCGAGCGGAATATCGACAACGTTTACATTTCATGGATGATGGCGATCATCAGACTTCTTGCCAGAATTTAGACCAATGCTGAAAATATTTCAAATAGCAGTTAAATTGAGCTGCCAAAATGGCAAACATATTTTCTTCAAACCCTTGCATAAAAATACAATTTTTAAGCTTGCCTCCGCAGTGACCAAAAGATACGTTTAATTCTCCTTCTATACGGGTGCTGCAGGCCGCCTGTAGCTTTATTTACTACGCATCTTCTGTAATTATATTGTGCAGTTGACCTGACTGACGTAAAATTTTATTTTTTAGTCTATGTATTCGTTGCATTTTAAAGGTTGCGCGTTGTCAGCAAAACGTCTGGCAGAGCCCTCCTCTTCAGTAATGAATGAGGCCTAAATTTTTGTTTACTTGGCAGCCTTAGAAGCACAACCTACCCCTCTCTCTTTCTTTGTATATTACTCCTCTCTTTATAAGAAAAACCGCGGAACAGAGTCTGGCGCAGTTTCAAGGACATTGAGAAATCGGCTAGGTACTCTGTTCTTGAGCCGTTAGTTTCTTTCTTTCTTTCTTTCTTTCTTTCTTTCTTTCTTTCTTTCTTTCTTTCTTTCTTTCTTTCTTTCTTTCTTTCTTTCTTTCTTTCTTTCTTTCTTTCTCTCTTTCTTTCTTTCTCTCTTTCTTTCTTTCTCTCTTTCTTTCTTTCTTTCTTTCTTTCTTTCTCTCTTTCTTTCTTTCTTTCTTTCTTTCTTCCTTTCTTTCTTTCTTTCTTTATGTCTTTCTTTCTTTCTTCCTTTTTTTTCTTCCTTTCTTCCTTTCTTTCCTTCTTTCTTTCTTTCTCTCGTTCTTTCCTTCTTTCTTTCTTTCTTTCTTTCTTTCTTTCATTCTTTCTTTCTTTCTTTCTTTCTTTCTTCCTTTCTTTCTTTCTTTCTTTCTGTTTCCTGCCTTCCGTCCTTCTTTGCTGCTTTCTTTCCTTAATACTTGGAAGACACGTCTGTACAGAAGTACTCTGAGATTTGGGCTAGAGGGCCATATTTCGACCTTTTTTATTTTATTTTGTGATCACATTATGTAGAATATAGATCAAGTATTTTCGCCGTATAAAAAAAAAGCTATAACAAAGAGTAGTAAATTTATTGCTTCGATGAATTTCTGTACCTGCACTTTGTACATCTTATGCATCAAAGTAGAAAGTTGTTCTTCAGACGCATCAAGACGCTATACAACATGCAAATACAGCTTCCATTCCAGGAATGTGATTTTTATCCAGCGATTCCACTCCCTCTCCTCAGTGGTCTAGGAACAGAGAACACCGGTGTGGCTAGCCGCGACGGTCCTTTCGCCTTCAAGGTTCGCGAGCGACGCCCACTTCGTTCTGCGGCGGCCTCGCCAACACCGCCTCGCCCGAGTAGCCGCCCTCTCTCCTGTGCAGCGCGGTACGCGTCCGTGTAGTCCGGAACGAACCGCGTACACACGCACGCGCTGCAAACTACCGCAAAGCATGCACCGGACGGCTGGGCCCTGAAACCCAGGCCTTCTGTTGCGGTGCAAAATGACACTCTCTTGTACCACTTCGCGGAAGTTCCTTCTTGCCCAAAGTGTCGCTCGTGTGATGTGGCAATGATCCGACTGAGACACGGTGCCCTTGGACTGTCCTGAAGGATATTGTGGCTCGTGGCTCCCAAGTGATCTCAAGCGTCAAGAACGTTTTTGGGCTGGTCGGCTAAACGCTGACACACGGACGCCGTCGAGAAGCGGACAAAATTGTCATTCAAGCTGGCTTACCCCAGTGCAAACAAACCAACAAGCGGAGAAACGTCAGTCACGAGGGTCACACGCAAAACTAAGCCTCATTCATATTTACTTTTTGCGGGAGGAAAAAAGTTGAAGAACTTTTGTTAGATACTTCGAACAGAAAGTGCAAGGCGCGCAAACACATGCATTGTCTTGAAAAAGATGTTAGGAGTGCCCCGATGCAAACTTGTTGGCTTTGTTATGAGCTGGCGAAACTTGTAAAATCCTTCCTCATTCACAACTGGCGTATGGTTTGTAGCAGCTGCATTTTACTTACCTGAGGCACCCACTGTGTGAGGAACACTCCGGGCGATGATTTAGGGAGGGCCCTGTCTGGTTACCTGGAAAGCAGGGTTGAAGAGAGGATGATTTTAATACATTTGGTAAGATCATCATCTCGGGAGGTGGAACATTGCGCTACCTAATTTTCTTATCATTGCGGGCCTATCAGCTACACTTGTATCTATAAACAAAACAAAATTGACCAAGGTAGAGGGGAAGCTTAGGCCACTGGCCGAAGTTTAAACAAGAGACGTGAGTCCTATCTCCTTGACTACTCTACGTGTAGTCTCTGCAAATATTCCGGAGCATCGCCTCAGTCAGTACGCCCTGCTTCAATTTAAGCTCGACCATATTGAGCGCGTTGGTATGACATCAGTGTCAATATTATCAGTGAAGAAAAAATTCAGTACAAAATAAAATGCAAGACAACAAATGTAAGGAAGATAAATTAGTAGGTTGCAGATACTGGTAGCAGCTCCTTTCCGCTTTCAGTTCCCTCAGAAATTAGGATTTTGTTAGTCCTAGTGAGACTTGTCTGATGTCACATGACGCGCTACCGGTTTCACAGCAGACCTCCTTGTACTTGAATAAGAAAAAAACAAAAAACAAAAGGAGGTGCGTGTGTTTCAGTTGCTCGGCAGACGCGTATGGTACTGCACAAAGATGACAGAAAAGCAACATCTCTAGCAGTGCTTTAGAAGAGTTAGGGCAACGTTGTGTTGAACAAACGTCTCGGATTTCCCACAGGAGTGATTCAGCATTTTCAAGAGGCACCATTGTGCATATGTACATCAAGAATGGCACGTATTCCGCTGGCGAGAGAGTTTTTTTTTTTTTCTTTTTTTTTTTTTATAAGAACGCCCTTTAGGTCACCCTTTTTCCTGTCCTGCGCAGTGTTTCATTAGTACGCAAGGCATTGAGGCAGTATATGCTAAGAAGCCTAATTTTGTTTTTTGTTTTTTAACTGCAGTAGGCGCTACGTGACTTGGAGCACGTCAGCACAGTTTGCGCGTTCCCGCACTCAGTGTGCGCAGCTGTAGCATAACCGCGTTTGGCGGAACTGCCTGAAATGTATCGCTGCGAGCAAATCACGTTTCACGGTGGAGCTCAGAAGAGAAATATGCGCCGGATAATTTTCTTCTCTCTCAGGCCATAACCCAGCATGTAAAGTACATCCATGATGTGTGTATCATGCAAAAATAGGCTTTTGCACTTGCTGGAAAACAACGATGAAGCTGCCCTGACGGTGCAAAGCAATTTTGGTAGGCGCTAAATAAAACGATCTCATAAGAATTCAAACACCTCTTTAACACTGAGTAGACTCCTCCGTGACTCCTCTGAAACAGTACGAAGGCTATGTGTGTCTAAAAAAATTGTAACGGGCTAAATGAATGCACAAATGCTAGTACTACATCTTTGCACGCGAGTGCAATAGAACAGTTAGTCTGGTGCCCGTCATGTAGTGCAGAGGTGTGATAGCGAAATTTACGTTATATAACCATCATCTATTACTGGGCTTGTTGCACTTTGCGATTGAATTCGAATAAGGGAATAATAACTACATTATGTTATACCCAGGTTCCAAAAAACAAGGGCATGCGGAAAGTTATAAGTGTTCGTGAACAGGCGCCATCACAGGTGCAATGGTTAAAATAATAATCCGGAAAACAGCCACTAGAACCTTTCAGTCGTACTTTTGTGTTCGACGACCCACGTGCCTCCACCCGCCCGTGTGGTCGGATACTGTGTCTATGGACGCGGGGTCTAATCCCGGCGATGGCAGCCTCTTTTGGACGAAGGCGAAAAGCAAGCTATTCGAACTTTCCGGAGCTCCCCACTAAGGCGCCTCTGATAGCCCGAGTCTCTTTGGGAAGTTAAAAACGAAACCAAATCACGAGTCTTCAGTGCCTGATGAACGTATTTGCGAACTTGAAAATGCATTTTATCGCTTCCGCCAACATATGCAGGACAGCTTTATACATCGTTTTGTATTAGTTATCCAGTTTGAATTGTTGTTTTCTTAATCAACAAGGAGGGACCGACAGAAACCGGAAGCCGATAAACACAAAGCCTGTTAGATTAGTGTCTCCTACATTGTTGGCTAGGCTGTGTGCGCCTTACTGTTGAATGCATTCAGTAAATCTGATTGTCGCCTGCGTACTGTACTATCGCGGCTATATCAGCAGCTACCTCGGGTGTATCAGGACTGCCACTCATTTCAAGATGCCGCGATATAAGGCCTATAGTTTTAATCGATGCAATCAGTCTAGATTTCGTTCTTTTTAATTGGCTTGAAACGAGACGCTATCCACAGCTTTAACAGCACGCCGATAATGTTAGCGATATGCAGCAACGATTTTAAGCGCTCGCACTGAAAAGCCATGCACCGAAGCGAAATTCCTACCGACGCAGCCGTCTGGGCTCAGTATGTCAAGGACGCGCCATTCAAAGGGCGGCGCGAGTGAAGCCCCTTTGCTTATGATTTTCGCAGAAACGACGCACGCGAACGGGTTGCTGCGTGGCGACAGCCTGTTTAATTGAAGCGTGCAAGGACGAGGATTAAAATGGGCCCTAAACTGGTCAGTTTAATCGCGCTCTCTTTCCGAACAGACACTTGTAAAATTTAAAAACAAGATACCATGGTACGGAGCGAAAGATGCATGCACGTTGTCGGCGCTACTGGGCCCTTGGAGGGAACTGGCGCCGGGACAACGTTAGTATTATTTGGCAGCGTTGGGACCTGAAAATGTGATTTCAACGCCTAAATTCGTAATGAGTACTTCATATATTTATTTTCAAGCAAATAGAACTTGTCTCGAAACGGAATTGCGCACATGCGTGTATAGCCTTCCTGCTTTTTAATAACTCGTGAGCGTCAATTGCCCTGCGCTGCTGCACTAAAATAAAAAAGAGAGGCGAAATCATTCACGCCCGATTATCCTGCTTATGAATGTAGCGACACCTAATGAAGGTATTAACGGCGACCAATACCTGTCAGCGCCCGGCTGTTATGCATGAGGGCCCCAAAACGTTACACCTAATTGTTGTAACCGTTACCGATAAGTGGGGATGATATACCGCGAAGAGCACTTATTTTCGATAAACAGCCTAGAACGCCAAAGGAAAAATTGGAATAGTTGGTTACTAAGTACTAATTATAAAAGACCCTCGGAAAAGCCGAATTAATTAGTTATAATGGAGTGATTACTCGTTACAGTGCACCCAAGCCCATTAATATTACTGCAAAAAAAAGTTGTTCGGCTTCTTCAAAGATAGACAAAACTTCGGCCTGGTGCAAGGTAGGAGTGCCGACATCCAGCTGTGCGGTGCAGTCGCTCCGGGGCATTCAATCGCGACCGTAGACCTATACTCCGTTTCATACATCAGGTGCAACGCAGCGAAAGCTACGCAAGTAGTCCGCAAGAAAAAAAACAGGAGGCGTATCACTACGCGCTCGTTCTGTAGACGAGTGGTTCCGGCGAAACGGGCTCCATTCCGAGCATACACGTTTGCAATAACATGCTTCGCATGCTTAGACATCTTCACAGAGCGGATCTTGTAGAAAAAATGGGCACCAAAGAGCCATTTTCTCAAAAAGCGATGCGCAGCGCGGAGGGCACAGCCAGCGCCATCTGGTGGCACAGCTGGCAAGGTTTCGGGGCAGCAAAACGCGGCACGAACAAAAACGACATAAATAAACATACAAATTAGCCGAATCCGTCCTTTTCTCCCTAAAAAAGGGGCTTTTTATGAAGTTGATGGCAAATGTAAAATGTATTAAGCTTGCAGAGAAAGCAACTATTATTTTCTCTCGCCAAGAGCAGGCACTATTTTTTATCGCGGTTGCGGAGAGCGCGAACAAGAGCTGTAGCTTTGGTAGTGTTGCACTTGATGTGTGAAACGGAGTATAAAGTTGTGTTTGCAACGTTAGCGCTTGCGCTAATCGAGAGCCATGAACACGCAGACGCGTCAATATCAGATCTCGGCGATACCACTTGCTTCACGTCCATTTCTTCGCACAAAGAAGGGCAGCAAAGCGCACGACGACGTACTCTGACATCAGCAGTGTGCATGCCCGCATCCTTTCCCGATTTCCACTCTGCTTCGCTTCGGCACCTCAACGCCCAGATATTACTCCCACTCGATATTATGAAAAAGGGGCAAAGCTGTGCGCTCTGCCGTGCAAATACGCCCTTCACGCGTGTGTCAACCAAAAATGGCCTGAATTTCAACTCCCATGCAGCTACCTGGCTATTTTACGATCGCGATTAAAGACTCGCCATTGCACTCTCATTACTTCCCCAGCTCGTAGGAAGGTAAAGACGCTGCTATCACGTAACGGTGGTAAAAAAACTGCACTGTAGCAAGTCCATATTAAATTATCCTACAGCGAGCCAGTACTGTGAAAACGGCGCTCAACTGCGCTTACATCGCAGAAACGAACAAAAGAAATCGCGCACTCCCCTCTTTCTTCAACAACGTCCCAAGAGCTAACGACAGTCTCGTTTCCCGAAACTCGTGTTCTTGCGATTTCTAGCCAAGCGCATAGACAAGACATGCCACAAATGCTATAGCTATACCTTCGCAGCTGCGTCGAAGAAACTGGCATCGCAGAGGCCGTGCAAACTCTGGGGGTATTGACGGAGAAAGACGTTTTAGAAACTATCTGGCGTTTACCAAAATCTCCTTCGTCCTTGCCGTGGGTCCGTCTACAACTAAATACGTAGCGTTAAAGCCTCGTGGCTAAGCTCTAGTAAAAGGCGTTCGAAGGATTAGAGCCCCTAACAAAAAGTCACTGAGCGAAAGCTAGACGCAGTCTTTCGCAGCAGCCCGAATAACTGGCTCTTAATTTCAGCAACAGGTTCACAACGTGAAAGGGAAACCTTGAATTCTTTTTCGAAGTACTACAGGTCATGGAATACAATTACAGCTGACCATCGGCAACGAGCAGAGGAAATAAGCTTACGAGAAGGCGTAGTTAGGCCAATTTATAGAGACGATGGATTACCACTGAGCATCGCAACGGCCTTGAATGCACCACTAAATTGCCGCTAAAGAGAAGAAACACCTTGCCGCACGCGACGCCCCAAGTGATCTCTGAACTTATTGGCCAAACAACCTTTCTGATCTAGGCACCCTGTAGAAAGAGTATACGTGTAGTGCACTTGCGGCACCGCGGCCGCGTCACGATGCCGCAGGACGACTTTGGCGTCTTGCTCTACAAGATCACGGTTCAGTCTTTTTCTTTCATTCGTTGAATGAGGGAATGTGCGCGTGGTAACAGAAAATAAGGTTCTTAAAATTAAATTATATAGCCAGGGAAGACGCAAACAGAAAAAAATTAGGGGGACAGATAAGCTCTGCCGTTATGGGTATTACGCGACAGCGCTCCACCCGCGGACGATGTTTCTCACTGTTCGCACTTTATTTGTGTTTCTCTCATTATAGCTTTTTAATTTATTCTTTTCATTCGACATTTATCTTTGTAATTACAATTTTTTACCCCGTTTTTACATTTTTATGTATCGGTACTTCAAATAAAATATACATATTTTCTTTTTATTTAGGAATACTGTAGCCCGCACTTGAGTCATTACAGGAGATTAATACAAAATAAAATAAAATAACCAAAGAACAAATACGTAACCAGCACTGAGAGAAAAAAAAACAGGACCAGCATTGAGAAATACGCGTGAAGCACTAACCAAATGCGCAAAGTAATAACAGCATGATCAATTGTCAATTCTCCTGTTGCTGTATCACAATTCCAAAAGGCTCTCAAACTCTTTGATATCTTTAGCTGCTACAATTTTTTCTGAAAGGCCATTCCACATATCAATATATGAAGAAAAAAAGGGTTTTGAAAACCATCGAGGCGAGTTTTGTAAGAACATATCGTGGCACAGTGGTTCAAATAAACATATATATATATATATATATTGTTTATTTTTATCTGACTCCTTAGGATTTGAAAACACAGTTTGCTTTCCCCCTGAGATTTGGCACCTTTGAAAGCAATTTTCGTTTTTCAAATATTTCCATTATATTTCCAATATTTCCATTATATTATTCCAAATCCTCTTATTTGCCAACACCAAGCCTTGCATTTGATTCAGAGCATTCGTCCACATTTAATCTACATTTTTACAATTTTTGCTGTTATTCATTTAATTCAATTCATGAATTAATTACAAGAATTTTATTATCTCTTCATTGCTTAGCACAGATCAATAACCGCCAGTCAGTAGAACCAACAAATAGCATGATATATATTTTTTTTCGCAGTCCCCGAGAGCTTGCCACACGCGGTACCGACTACCGACCGCTTTTCAACCGATTGAGCTGTATAAGCTATCGCTTAAAACGGAAAATGTAAAGGCGCATTGCGGCCCTGTCCTTAAGGAAAGAAACCAATTGGCATCAGCAGTTAGGCTCGATCCCGCCGACGTCATTCCTTCAACCCGATGTCCTTCACGTCGTTTCGAAGGAGGACTACGACTTTGACAGCGTACTTCGTTGAAGCAAGCTTCGGTGAGTCTCAAGTGCGCGCTTTGGAGAAAAGCAAACTACCTTTTGAACGCGGCCCCAAACTTGTAATTTTGTATACGTCGTTCATTTTCAGCGAAACTGGGCAAAGCGTTTGTTTTCTCACGCGCTCAGTTGCTGGCCGCACAACGGAATGCAGGGGCGACAAGGCGACGTAAGCACTGTGCCGAGCTGATGGAACATTTGGTGTCCGCTGCAAGGCCACCGCTTCCAGCGCGTATCGATTGAAGATTTTCAGGATCGCAGCATGCAAACAGAGCGCAGCGGGTTCGAAATGCGCTCTCGTGAATCAGCGTGCTGCCTTCCACCGGATAAGGGATCATCGACTAAGTGTAAATAATGGACACCGACACGATCCCTTGAGCCCCCATGCAGGCATAGATCGATTTGATAAGGGGGAGAGGGTATATCGGAAGACTGGGGTCGTTCTTACTAAGCCAGCGCTCTTCTTTTTTTCTCGAGGAAGTCAAGTGTGCCTCATTATCTCACTGAAAAAAGCTTTCGCTATAGAGGGCACTGTGGTGGATGAAAGTTCCAAACCTGTCGTCTCGTCCCTGAGTTCCCCGCTCTACACTCATCTGCAAACGCACCGTCCCCGAAGAGAGAACGCGATGCGCGCGAATCGCTAGCTTCTGGACTTCGCGCTCCCTCTCTCGTGATGACCGGCTCACAGTGGAAAGCGGCGCGCGTGAGGGATGAGAAATTGCACTGCGCCAAAACATCACTTCGTCGGTTTCCGCATAGCCATGGCATAAACCACGCAGACAGTGCACCTGACTCCTGCCGGAACGCGTTGCCGCCAGTGTGGCAGTGGCATAGATTCCGACCTGGGAGCTCTTGCAGAGGAGGCCGGCCTAATTGGGAGGACACACCGGCCTCCAAGGCTGCACCGGCGGCTAGCCTTAAGCTCGTTAGGCACACTACTGAAGAGGCCACGCAAACGCTCCACTGTGAACAAGCGGGCGAGGCCTCAATTTCTTTCCCATCGCGGTTGCGATGTCCGCGTCAGATAATTGCGCGATTAGCTGCCGAGGGTTGAGCGCGCTAGCGGGCATTAAAGCTGCCCCACGCGCCCTGCTGTCATTAGAGGTGACAACCCCCGCAGCAGCCTTGCTCCAAGCCAGACAGAGGCGACACTCCCGGCCGAAGACGGACAAGTGGTATCGCCTGCAAGTGGACCTCGCTATGTCGTGGTGCCGTTTTTAATGCGCTCTGCTGCGATTGTCGCCCCTTAATAACTACGACAATCGGCTTTTGTGCTTTGCGGCAAATCTGATCAAATGAAGCTAAACATTGCCTTTTCGTTCCCTGTTTCGGGCCACAGCCGATTCTCACATCCTCACGCGTAATTCTTGATTCGTGACAGCAGCGAAAGAACACGAGTATATACATACACACACATACAAAAAAAAAAGCACGCAACACGCACGTATGACTGAAGAATGTCACCAACTTGTCCCAAAACTCTACTCACGCAAAACGGGGTGACGTTCTGTATAGACGCAGCATGCGACATCAGCAACGAACGATATGAAGGCGCTGAAACCACACCTGCTACAACAGGTGCGTTATACGTAAGAAGTATTTCTCAGTTTCGCTAACCTGCGACAATGTTACAATGTCCGAAAAAAAAAAAAAACGCAGCGCATGGGCGTAGCTGTTTGTTTTTGTATTTTTTTTTTTTTTCACATTGCGCCCATACCGAATTCGGACAGTGCACCAGAGAAAAATGCTGTTCAACGAGGCGCGATATCAACCGAGCCACTACATCTATTCCAGTTAATTGAATATAAGATATCAACTGGTTTCGATTTATAGCTTCAAGAAGTAATTACTACGTCTCCAGCGAATGCAAACAGTATGAAAAGAAGTGTCGAGACCCCATAGAAGCTCCTCTCAAGCTCCCTGATGCCGGCTACGAGTTTAAATGCAATCCTCAAAGCATATAATTCTTGAAGCATACTTGAAGGGCGGGCCTGCATTTCTGCGCTTTTAGCGCTAATTCTTTTGAAAATCTTCAGTAAGCGAGAAATTGTAACGAACATCAGTGCGTGGCTTACAAGGAAACCCCTTCGGATCTGTATATCTGATAAAGCTATGCTTCAAGTATTAGCTGTCACATGAGATTGGAGCGGTGTTCATGCTCAGCCTTTTCCACATGCAAAGAAATTAGGAGCTTCGTTTCCACGACTTCAGCGGCCACCTTCGAATAATTCGAATAAAAACACTGTTGCTAACACTGTTGCCGCTTTCACATCTCTCATTCTACTCCAAAATCTGTCCCGCTCCTTTAAAGCCTAGTGTTAAAAATAGAGAGCCTTTCTGCGTCGCTGTACATTTTTAGCATTGCAAAAAACGAGGCTGCCAGATGCACCCGTGACCCACGTATGCTCCTCCTTGATTCCCACAAAGGGGCATCAATTCCGAACAGCTTACTGAAACACTTTGTCTAATGCGTCACGCAACTGTTTAGTGCACTGCGATGTTTAGGTATATAACGAGCACTTTATCACATTTATAGTATATCCTCCGAACAATGGCTGTCACTGATATGCGAAGCGGCAATATTTTCACTAGCGCTTCGAGGCGGCTTTGACGTTACCTAGGCGCTAATAATTAATAATGCATTTATTTTGGCATATAAAGAAAAGCTAACGAAACCTAAGGTTGGCGTTCGCGTGCCACGAAAGGTTGCCATCGCATGGGAAGACGTTTTATCGGTTGGCGGCCAAAAATCAACGGCCAACGCAGCTTCACTAACAAGGACGACAAGTGTGCGTATTCCGATCTAAAAGAGCGCGGCTTTAGTGTTCCGAAAATTCCAAGAAAAGCGGCCGTGTATGTCAGCGCTTGACTACTTCCGTGTGCACCACAACGACCATCTGGCGATGGACATAAAAAGTTCGCTGGTTGGTCGCAGTGAACGTCAAGGGCAGTGGCTGAAAGTGCGTACGGATAGTAGTGCGTGAACGGACGTCAGGAAGAAGCCGATCGTCGCCGCTCAGAAGCCCGGCACTTGCGTGGTGCCCTGTGACGGGGCCATCAAAAGGGAAAGCGCGCGCTCCAATTGCGCTCGCAAGGGTGTCAAGGCCGCCGCCGCCTAGGCATGGGGGCCACGGGAGCGCGGGAATCAATCGCCAAGCGCCATTAACAAGCACCGGATAACCTCCTCTCACTTTACCACGCACCGCTTAGCAGCAGCGGTTCGCGGCCGTCGTGTTTCAAGGGACATCTCGAAGTTCCCGGCGTTCACAGCGGTTCCGTCGGCGACTCGGAGCGAAACCTGAAGAGAACCCCGTTCTTGGGCACCCGGGCAGAGGAAGCCCTGTCACTTCGGCATCGGCCGGGCCGAATCATCGTGGTTGCTACCATGCTTCGATTCTCCCGATTAGTCTGTGCGCTCTGAGGTCCCGTGCAGAGGTGGGCCACCTCATGACGTTTTCACCCTAACTCACCAGGCTGTCAATAAATAAAACCAGCTATTTCGTCACCTTTGGCAACGTAACGACACTGAGCGTTTGTCAGTCTGCTGCTCAAGTGTAGCCTTCAGTCGCGAACAAATGAACGATTCTTAACCTAACCTCATGATGTTACCCACTTCTGGCCCCGTTCTATAGATCTGTCTATCTCCAACCGCGAGCTGTAGCCACATTTAAGTCGGAGAGCGCGGCACGCTGGTGATATTTCCTCGATGCCCTCAGCCTATTCTAGCCGGCGGCTGCATCGTAAGCTAAGCGTATATTCTGAGTCCTTGCCGGGAGCAAAGCGGCGGTAAGTTTCCTTTCTCGGAGACGCAGTTAAGGTTTAAGGCACGCAGCGTCACAGCGGAAACGCCGATATGGGGTCACCACAGGAGTAGCCTCGGACAGCACGGGGAAAACAAGCGGGGCTTCGGCAGCGCCCGGTGCTAGAGGTGTGAAGCTATTCTAGTGGCTGCAAATTGTCTCCGCTTCTGTCGCCCGTTGGTAACGTAAATTATTGTGGAGCCTTCAGAAACCAACGTGCGACGCCTGTTGTTTATGCTATTGATAGCAATATTATATGTAACCTATCAGGGACGAACTTGGTAGGATATGAACGAATAGGGAAGTGCGTAACCCTCTTAACTATTTGTAAGCATTTAAAACAACACACATTGGGTGTGCGATCGTGCATGCGTGCGTGCGTGTGCTTGTGTTTGTGTGTGTGCGAGAGAGAGAGAACAAGCGTATGAGCGCCCTCACTCAAGGCAACAAAGATCAGAAAAACAGGACATGGACACACTTAGTTAACACTGTAGGCAAATGGGCGAGTTGTTGGAACATACTGAATGAAACCCTGTGCAATGGAACACCAAAGCAGAGAATCACAGGACGAGTGCTGTACAGCCTTATTCACAGACCGAACACCATACGGAAAACGTGACCACCCTATCAAGAAGTGGACAAGCAAAATATACGCGTTGCTGCGTAGGATGAAGGCACGCAAGCTAACTTTCATGTAGAAAAATAGATGGTTTACTCATGCGCAAGCTTGTTCTTTTCTCTATGTGGTAAGCCTCCATTATCGCACGTGTTAAGCGAACCGGGTGCTTGTACAGGATATCATAATAGTGCAACGAAGGATAACAAGATTCGCAGTCACGGACGTGGTTAACAATTTTAGTAGATTTGTTAGTGTGCAAGCTATTTGCATGCTGTTTCAAATGTGTAATAATGCACCGCCCCGTCTGCACGATGCACACAGGCAGCGCTCGTTCTGTGGTTCTCTGCTTTGATGTTTGTCTCATGCGCTGTTTTCCATTCAACACTGAGTCACCTAATTCGCGACGAATGCTCGAGCAAGATATCGATTCACTCCGGTAAAACGTTTACGGGCGACCACAGTAGTGTGTGCAAAGTTACAGAAATGAAGACTTTAGATTCTTCTTCATGACGAAAAAAACACTGCTAGGCGGCCGCATACAAAGCGGTGTTTAGAAAATAGTCATGAAAACAAAGAAAACATTATACCCGCAAATAAGGCAGTACGGCAAACAAATGGGGGGCGGCGGGGGGGGGGGGGGGGGGGGGTAGACACTATAGTCTCCGGACAGCGTTTGTGGCTTTTGTTTGGCAGCTCTACCTGCGTTCCCCTCCTCTCGTTGCAGTCTGCCAAAAGATACAGTGGTCTTGGTTGAAAGAATTATGCTCCATAAGGTCCATGTTAACGCAGCGGCCGATTTGTCCATTGTTGGCGTGGCTCAAGTCGTCGGAATTTCGTAGACCACATTTTTTTAGCATTCAACGTATCTGTTGGCGTGCGTGACGCTACATAGGTACTTAAGTGACGGAGCGGGATTTAGCACCCGCCAGGCTTTGGACGGCCGCACGTAGAAGGAAAGAAGGAAAACCTTGGGAGCGAAGGGGAGAGGTGGGCGCAAACATAACTCCATCGGCTTTGTCATCGAGTGTGACGACCTGTGTTTTCACCCGATACCACACCAACCTTACGAGCTTCTGACTGTGCGGGCACTGATGGAACTTGCAAGCCTTTCGCAAAGACCTGAGAAGGCCGCCTCAGGGAATTCCGATGCTTTCAGCATAGCTACCTATTCATGCATACCTTTGTGAGCATTGCATTGGCATTGACGTCTGAGGTTCGAACTCAGGCAAGAGGCGGCTGCGCTATGTTTAACGGTTTTTCATTGTACTGAAGAGTGATTCAACGAGCGGTTTAGAACTTCTGGCCGCAAAGCACCAGCTACATTCTCAGTCGAAAAATGCGAGTTAAATTGTAAATACTCCATTTGCTGTTGCGGAAGTTCGAAGGTAAATGATTTTCCAGAGCGATTATCTTTGAACACATTAAAACTCCAGCACGCACCTATTCATGTTGCACATTTTTGTAAAAATTATCACATAACTTAATTCCCGAGGATGAAATTCGTCGTTTTGCTTTCCTGTTTCCGCCAGTATGGCTCATAAAATATCGTATAGAGCGGACAGATGTGCGAGAGAGAGAGAAGGTAAAGCGCAGGCGGAGTGCATGGCTAAGATAGTTTATTGCTGGTCAGCCAATGCCGCCTGCGCATGGCACACCGACGTTGGTAACTATACGGGACCAGGGGTCTGGACTGCTAGCGGCGTTGAGCAGCCCTTTGCTGTGCATTGTAAATGGGTATGCACACCAGAGGATCAAAAGATACCAAAAACCTTCAGTATTGCGTCCATCGCATATCACGAGTAGCATCGGGGTGCTGAATCCGATTGGATACATCCCATTGCATCCTATGACACATCGCATCACACAGCATCGTACTATACCGCACCTTGTAACCTCCCGTACAGTGCATGTTTACGTGCGCATTTACTTGAGCACAAATAGACACAGCTAGACGCACGCACTTCACTATTTGGATTGGAATGGCGTCTATTCCAATGCAGCATCAGTATGAGTGATAGAAGCCGGAGGTGTAGCAAATACAGGCCTAATGGAGCCTTGCGCTCCTGAAATGAATAGGCCCGCGCACAGTTACAAGGCAGCGCGTGCGCAATGCGAGTAGCAGCGGTGCAAACGAGCCGCTATGCTGCGGCCGCCGTCCTTGGCGACCTCCGCGTTGTTCTGGTCGACCGGTTGGCCTCCCGGGAAAAAGTGGCCGTCCAGCGTCTCCCAGAGGTTCGCAGCGCATAGCGCGCCGCGGCGACCTCGGGTGCTGCCGTATTTCCCGTGCTTTTTAACGCAGAACGAACAACTACGTGGAACCGGCGTTTAGACCCGGGCGCGCCGCTGCGACAGATAACACGTGTGCCTACACGTATTCTCACTCAGGGCCAAAGAAAGATTCCTCGTTGTTCTGCGGATAAGAACACATTATGAGAAACAAGGGGATACATGCGTGGGTTTGCCGCCCTCTAACAGCCATTTGATTTCAGTGGCATTAGCGCTCCAGTACTTCCCTGATATGGTGCTGTCAAGATACAATGTCCCCAAGCCGACCTCGGGCCTGCACTAACGATGCGCGATGATGTCGAAAGAGAAACCAATTTCATCGATTATTTGAGCAAACGCTTTATTGGTAATGGAGCGTAGCGAAAGCATCCACGGCTGTTAAGTACAGGCGATGTGTTTACACTTTACTTCCACCTCAGTGTCTAGATGCGAGGTTGGATTTGCGAAACGCAACCCGTACAGGTTCTTTGAAGGTCCAGTCTGGTAGATTTAACGCTCCCTAACTGTAATGACCTACACCTTTAATGACCCGTCGCTATACTCTCACAGCGACAGATGCTGCTATGCTTCTTCGATGTGACATAGCGAATCGTAACTTAGTCCCGGGCTGTCACGTTTTTGGGGAGCAAGTTCTCACGTTACATCTGCGCAGGCCGCTCCCGAGAAAGCACTGATCCCCGCTACACCTGGCATGCTACTGCGGGAGAACTCTTCGTGAAGCCATCGATACGCGCTATCTATATGGGATCATCGAACTGCTATGACTGCTATTCTCACAGTCTGCGCTTTGGGAGTAATTGCGCTGGCAAGAATACCGCCACAAGCCTCAGTGCCTAGACGTTGTAAGGCAGCACAACCGAAAGGCTGGGCGAAATCTGACAAGCGCACTCTAGTCGTGCGTATGAATCATGCCATAAGGCTTGAGGGCGCGCTCGCATGAACGCCAGGCGACCCAGGTCAGCCTCTATGAGAGATTTCCACAACGCGTGACTTCGGATGCGGATAATAATTGAAGTCTACTTGAATTATTCACCAGTAATAACACTTTGGTGACACCACGGGTGCCATGCTCAGTAGGAATATATTGCGCGAGCCAGGCAGCCCTAACTTCCACGGGGAACATCGGTAAGATATGAACACTACAACGAGGAATTCATGCTTATGCCAAGTTGGCATGCTTACTTTTTTTTCCTTCCCCGGGCAAACGAAAAGGAAGCACTGCTCATGGTTGTCTACAGCTGTACACATTATTTGGAGAAAACTGGAATGTGAAGACACTGATACCGAACTGTTTTCGAATGGAAGAACGTGGAGTTACTTAGGAAAGAGCGCTCGGTAGCACAAACAGTTGATGCGCGCAGCGTGAAATTTTCCTCCAATCCTGTAGAAGTTTTCTCAACGATGTGACAATCCAAGCAGAATACATGCCTTTTTATTTTAATATTTTTCACAGGATACCGCAAAAAGAAATTGGAATATAGGTCTAAACGTTAACAAAACATGTAGGTGAAAATATGCCCCCCCCCCCCTCTTTTATACACTGATCGCTGGCGGAAGAACTATGGGAGCGTTGAAATAATGGGCGACTGATATGTATTGCAGTTGCAACCATCGCCATGATCTTTATTGCGACGTGACAGCGCTGTGGTGGCGTTGAATAAATAAAATATCAGGTGCCAAAACTTTACAATTAACTGATGCTGCGCTACAACTTGACTAAACCGGTCTACTGAATGTGGCGTCCACCGTTGCCTGCTCCGCTGTTTGTGAGTAGGTGTCGTCGGCAGGATGATCTCTCCCAGAAGAGATGGTGCGCAAATATTTTAGGAAATGCGACACGTCAGCAGCGCGCTGGAAGGCACAGATTACGGTGCCCTGTAGGAAGCGGACAGGTAGAAGCACTTCTCACCTGACTCGAGTCGGATGACTCCTTGTAACATCTGCACAATTTGAGGCCTTCTGGCATGTAATGTACCGTCTCTGCCAAAAGTAACTAGGCTGCGTGTTTCGCTTCTCAGACGGGTAATAGAGACTTCGTATCACTTATGAAGCATTAAATCTATGGAAAGCAAAGACAAACTCCTGTCCTCACTTCTTAACAAATTGTGATCCTCTGGGAATTTTTATTGCCTTTATAATACACGTGAGAAGCAAAACATGCAGCCTGGTTACTTTTGGCAAATACAGTACATACCAGCAGCATTTAAATGGGTATAGACATAAATGGGCTACTGTGTATAATCTTTGAGTGGCATTTGTTACACGGGAGGGTGCGTTTCAGTCCTTGTGCCCATGAGTGATTTCTTTTTCATTTTAAATGCTAATAATTTAGGAAGGGGGTGATGGGGGTATCGACTTCTTGGCCGGAGCGACCTATAAGCACTACGCTTTTCGCGCTAGGTAAATCGCACGCTCTAACTTGCCTCGCCATCACACAGCGGCAGCTTCATCTCCACTCAAGTCCACGTGCTCTGACGACAGTTTTAGAAGTGACGCTTCCTGGAAAACATCTCGCTTCAGTACTCTATGCAGTCCTCCTCCCCCTTTCGAACGTACCACCATGCCGGTGCCAATTACTAAGATGCGCAGTAAGTAAAGAGCGATGAAGAATAAAAGAAGCCGAAGAAACATCGCAGCTCTAAGCGCGGAGACATAGCCGGCACGTTGTCAGTCCGCCAAGTACTGCCGCCAGTTTCCAAACGGATGGCGAGAACGTCGCCATGGGCGCTTTCAGGGAACAATGGCGAACGCTCCGAAATGCCCCGATTTTGGCCACGTGTACTCCGCCGCACTCCCTACACGTGCTTGAAGTTGTTGCTAGCGCACCTCACAACAGGAAAGATGCACCTCACTCGAAAGAGAAGGCGCCGCGACGGATGTGTCACACGAAGAACACCGACTTGGCTGCCGGCGCGATACCACCGCAATTCCGGATGCCGGCCTTCCGCGCTACAATCTTTGAGAGTGGGCTGCCCGCTTCAAGGTCGTTGCCGCTGGACCGAGCCACCGCTTCCGAGGCGGCGACGCCGCAGACTGCCATGAAGGAGGCGCTACTAGCGGCGCTACCATAGGTTGCACGCTACCTTAGCGAAGAATGACTCACGGCCGTACCAGCGGGCACCGCCGAAATACTTATTGTAGCTCAAGCCTCGCGGCAAATTTGAACTCTGCACGAATTTACTACAAGAGGCCTCAAAGAACTTAGCAGTTCAACGAAAGATCGTGGCACCCTAAAAACGCTTTGGTGGGCGGCACTCTATCGTAATTTTGGAAACGTGTGGAAATTGCTCTGAAGCGGATACTGGGTTGTTGCGATTGTGCTTCACTTGAAAACGCGGCCTGCAGGAATTTTTGTTCGCGCATAAAAGCGGTACGCAGGTAAAACAGACTAATTTCTTTCCTAACCTCCCATGTCAGGAAAATACGTAGTGAGTTGCACAACTTGGGTTTGATCGGCATGCTCCGAAACTTAAACCCCTTACGTCACCACGAGAAAACACGAAGAAAGCGCCTAGCAACGCCAATCTTAATGTGTTACCGCGATAATTAATTCTTCGTTCACACCAGCCGGGCATGCGTGAAGGCAAGTTGCTTACTTCAGAGTAAAATGCGACACATGTCGGCCGACGCGAACAGCGAAATCGCGATCCCGATATACGATCGAAAGGACACTACGCGCGGTGTGGAACGTGTTTCGCTGTCGGAGTTTTCCACAAACTGCTGCTGCCGAAGGTCACCTCTTATCCAATTGGCAGAGGCAGGGCCTCTTTTTGGCGCGGTCGCGATGATGGCGGCAAGCTGACCTTACTCTGCTAGCAGGAAACTCAGCGCGCGCGCGTTGCACCGAAACCTGTCAGCGAAATGTTCGTGCATGCCGCTATCCAAAAGGTGGAGGCCGATTACGGCCACGGTGGAAGTTTCCTTTGCTCACTTGGGCTACCGGCAGCTTTTGCATACGTAATGTTTTATGCGAACAGAAGCGACTTGTTTTAGTGCCATGTAGACACAATGGTAATAGCAAGGACCTCCAAGAATGCTTTCGCCCCTCCTCACGAGCAGTTTGTTGGCTACATCAGATACGTCGCCAGCACAATACTTAAATAAACAAGTACTAATTAGATTAGTTCGCAAGGAAAGTGACAAAAAAATAGTTTGTAGCCCAATGGCTGCACGACTGTGAAAGCCGCCACTGCGACCTTAGGTAAAGAGAACCAAACATGAACCGTGCCGTGTCGTGTCGATAGCAGTGCAGCAACGCACAGCCTACCGAAAAGAGCAAGCATTAAATGGGCGATCCTGCTTTCTGCTCTTGCATGCTACTCGAGTTACTCGAGGTATAAGCTTGGCTGCTGAAGCCATACATAGCGGTTGTGAGGAGTCTGTGGTAGCATTCCGTAAGGAGCCCTTACTCATTTTAGTGGATCAAGGGCATCAGACGAGCAGGGCGACCAGCCTCATCGCTCGCACCGTTTGAACCATTGATATTACCATGCAGTACTTATTTTCTGTAGTTACAAAGTTAACGGTCTGGTCGCTTTCCACAGACGCTTGAACCATGGCTTCGTCACACAAAAAGTGTGACAAGTCTGAGAAGACGAACTAAATTGGAAATGATAAATAGATAATGGATTTTAATAGAACACTGGCCCGATCTATGACAAAAGAGCCTAGGCGAGGAATGTTTGCTGAGAAACGCGGTACCTTGAGAAGTGGTCGAAGCTACTGGTTGCAACAGGTTGAAGGCGTGCAGTAGACCAAATGCAGTGCCATCTTACCGAACTTGGAGTCCCTATACATAAAGGCTGGTGACATGGCTGTGCATGGTGTCAAGCGTTGATTCTCCATACCGACCTTCATTAACGGGGCATTGATACAACGAGATGGCGCTGAAGGCTATGTGACTTCCCACACACAGAAACTATGTTAACAAGCGTTGAGGTGCCGGCTAGCTGGTAATACATTTTGGAATAACAGCGCGAAAGACGAGGACGAAGATAGAAGGACACAAACACAGCGCTGACTGACAACTGATTTAATTCCAGAAGTTGGCAAGCATATATACATGGCTTGATGCGCGACAGAAAAACAGATAAAACAGATGCAATACGCATGCCGAAATCAAAGCCAATTATCTCTTTTTACGCATTGCCAGGAACGCAAGCTCTCTGTCCGATAACGCAAGGGAAGGAGTGCTAATGCATCGGTCCCCAAGCTCCAAAATTCTTTCGGCTTCAATAATTTCTCTTGTGGTGCGGTCTTTATTTTTCTGGTAAGATTTGCATTTATCGAAAAGAGGTTTACATTCTGTTTTACGTTGCTTAGTGCATGTGAGGCAGTGAAGAGGCAGGTTACGCTCCTTGGAATTTTCCACATCCTTTTTATGTTCTCCTAATCTTTTATTAAGGCATCGCCCCGTTTGCCCTACATAAACTTTCCCACATGACAGAGGAATCTCGTAAACTAGTTCCTCAGTACATTCAACAAATCTGTTCTTATGTTTAGTTTTGCAAGCACCAGTTGGCTCGGTCACAGGATGACTGACGCGACTGAGCATTGACAGCTTACACGGAGCTGAGAAGGCTACTCGTACCTGAGAACGTTGTGCGATCTTTTTTAGATTATGCGACAGGGTATGAATGTACGGGATTACAACTGTCTTTTTCTGCTTGTTCAAGTCATCAGGTTGTTGGTTATTTTTGTTTTTCCGTTCCTGCCTTAGCAAGCCTTCAGCAACGGAAACCAGCATATGGATCGGGTAGCCAACGGCCGCTAATCTAGATGATTGCTGGGCGAAACTAAAGTCAGTGAGGTGCTCACAGGATTTTTTTAGGGCATTCTTAAAACAAGAGGTAACTACGGCTCTTTTTACCAGCTTAGAATGAGCCGAATGAACCTGCAGTAGTGGCTTCTTAGAACGGGATTCATACGCCCAACACACATGATTATCAGAAAATATAATTTTTAAGTCTAAAAACCGAATTGTCCCACCTTCTGGAAGTTCGTGAGTCAAAGTTAATGGATTAAGACACTTACTAAAAATGGTGAGTGTATTAAAAACATCATGCTCGTAAAATCCAGAGCTGATGTCTGAAACCAGTAAAAAGTCGTCTACAAATCTAAAAACTTTTTAAAGTTTTTAGATAGACGACTTTAGCACTCCGATTAGCACTCCTTCCCTTGCGTTATCGGACAAAGAGCTTGCGTTCCTGGCAATGCGTAAAAAGAGATAATTGGCTTTGGTTTCGGCATGCGCATTGCATCTGTTTTATCTGTTTTTCTGTCGCGCATCAAGCCATGTATATATGCTTGCCAACTTCTGGAATTAAATCAGTTGTCAGTCAGCGCTGTGTTTGTGTCCTTCTATCTTCGTCCTCGTCCTTCGCGCTGTTATTCCAAAAAGAAACTATGTGTACGCCCAAGCTTCGCCTCAAGAGTAGACGAGCGCCTTAATTTATTTATTTAATTATTTATTTATTTATTTATTTATTTATTTATTTATTTATTTATTTATTTATTTATTTATTTATTTATTGCGCTGAGTTTGCCACACGGCATAAAAGGTGGTGGTAGAGTCACAGAAATGTGTGGAGTGCAGCCATGTGCAAGAAGTCACATAAACTGCGTGCATAATTGTTTGTTATCCATAAGTGGAAATGAGAGTCATTAGTCGGTGAAAGTCCAGCTTTTTGTAGAATGGTCTTTCGCATATGGGAAGTTCCTGGGCATGTCCATATAAGATGCCGGCAGTGGTGTCGCCAGCGGGTCCTTTGCAGTATGGACATTTGTCGGGAACTAGAATTGTAGGACTTTGCCACTGGTGTCGAAAGGCGGGTGTAAGGGCCACTCCGACTCTCAACCGTCGCAGAGATACCTCCTCCACCCTTGTTAATTTGGGGGGAAGGGGGTATACGTACACGGGGGAATTAGAGCACGTGTACGCTGCCTGAGGGATGCAGATGATGTCAAATGGGTCAGAAGTGGTTCCGGTGGCAAGGAATTATGAATAGGTTGCGACACATCTGCTGCATGAGGAAGCACGTCTGCTGCAATGGTATTCAAATTTGTGTTGTCTTGAACCCAGTGAATGATTATAGTCACTGCGTGGGTAGCGGTGACAAGCAGCTTGTATAGTCTGTGCGACCCTAAGAGTGCCATGGACTTTCTTTAAATGCTTTAGGGCTTCTTTAGAGTGAGTCATTATGTGTACTTGTTTAAACGTAGGGACGGCAGGTAACGCTTCTATGGCGTTTAAGATAGCTTGCAGCTCGAAGGCAAGAGTTGATTTGGTATCGGTACGTTCGAGGGGTTTACAGGTGAGGGTGGGTTGAGCAAGTGAACCACCTGTTAAAGTTACGGCTGCATCTGTGTAAATAATTCAGTCATCAGATGTTGCGCAAGGAGTTATTGGGAATGATGATAAGAACTGCGACTTCTTGGTGAGTAGAGGCTCATTAGAATTAAGGTGGTAGTAGTCCCATGGCGGTGGCTGGTTCCCTAATTTAGGACGAAGGGAAACTTTTCTTTCTCTGTTTGTCTGTCTTTGGGCAGTTAATTCTGCCAACGTGTTAAGGTGAGCGTACTCCTGGAGTAGACAGATAGGAGTTGATCGAGGCAGTCCAGTAACGACTTGTATGGCCTCGTGGTTGAGTGCCTCGAGTGTAAAACATTGCCTTTTTGTCAGTTTTTGAAACTGTGCCTGGTATAGAAGCCGTGGTTGAAAGACAGCACGAACAAGTCGGCGAGCGGTATCTGATCGAACACCACCAGAACGATTTGCTATTCTTCGAATTAGTCCAAACGTGTTCACGGCACTTTTGCGCACATCTGATAACCAAACTGTGACTTTTCCTGAAGAATGTACATGGAGGCCCAACACCTTGGTATATTCCACTTCAGGGAGGGGTGTATTGTCAATTGTCAACGCGAATGGATTAGCTTTGAAAGTTCTGCGGCCGGCCTTATTGACCACATAGACATAGCATGCTTTGGTGAGGTTGAGGGATAGGCCTGTGTTGTTGAGAAATTCTTGAAGGAGATTTATGGCATTTTGCAGTGAGTCTTGTTGCAACTGGACCGAGCGCTTTGTAGACCACATAGTAATATCATCTGCGCAGGCTAGCGCTTTAATATGAGGAAGTGAGGAAAGTGCATGTATCAGAGGAATAAGTGCAATATTAAACAAAGTTGGGGCTAAAACTGAGCCCTGCGGTACTCCACGATTAAAAATGAAATGTCCTGTTGGTTTTCCACTTACAAGGATAGCAAACGTATGGTGGGAGGGGAACGCGTGAATTACACGACAAAGCTGTAAGAGCATTCCAAGTGATGACATAGAATTGAGGATGGTTGTGTGGAGGATGCTTTCGTAGGCTTTCGTGATATATGTTACTACGACTGTGCGGACGAGACGGTTGTGAGATGAGCAAATATTACTTCACTAGCAAAATGTTGAAGACCATCTTCAGATCCGTACCCAGGCCGAAAGCCAATCTGTGAAGACGAATATTTGAGATGATGGTCCAGCCACCAGGATATTCGAGTGGCAAGTAGCTTTTCGTACAGCCTACAGATAGTTGGGGTAAGAAAAATCGAGCGTAGAGCACCAAGAGTTGTGGGTGGTTTTCCAGGCTTTTGCATGGGAACTACTACAGAACGTTTCCAATCTGGTGGCACTTCACTGGAAATCTAGATTTCATTGAAAATTCTGAGAAGTGAAGTCAATGATTCACCTTCTAGATTGCGGAATAGTGTATAAGTCACACCATCATGACCGGGTGTGGTGTTTGGGCGGACGTCTTCAATCGCAACGAATAGCTCAGCCATGGTGAAAGAGCTCCTGGTGTTATCTTATGGGTGATGGTTGGCGAGACTGAGTGGAACCGGTGCAGGTTGGTAGTCATAATCGGGGAAGAACTGAAGAGCTGCTTGCTTGGCAAATTCTTGCAGTGAAAGAAGCAGGGCTATTCGAATACTCTCGGCGTAGTCGTTAACTCAGGGTGTTCATTCCATTGAATGAAACACACGCCATAGGTGGCGGTTTCCGATCGGAGTACCTAATTGAGAACACCAGTCTGTCCAACGTTTGTGTAGAAGGTGCTTAGAATACCGACGGGCTTTAGCGCTTAGTTTATGAAGTTCTGCTATGGCAATATTATTGGACGGATGCTGACTGACGTATACCTCCATTATCTTGCGCCGTGCCCAGAGGTTAGAGAGGTGAAGGTCACTATTTAGTTGGTCTTCGTTGATGGTTGAAGACGCAGTGTGCTGATTAAGAACTTGCACGAAAGAAGAAAGTGCCGAATCAGGAGTTATCGAAGCGTCTTTAACAACGCCTTTTAATTCCCCAAAAATCTTTACATATATTTTTGTTTAAGTTGGTTTTTGGAGATATTAAGGCGCGGTATCTCACTTCCCAGTGGATGCCTACAGTTATCAGCGGTGTATATATGTCGTCGGTTCGAGTCCCTATCACAAACTAGCCTGCAGACTGACTGGCAGATGGATGCTAAGTGGCACGCGAGATGGTATGACACCACCCCGAGCGCTGCAGAAAGTATGTACTACCTGTGCTCCACAGCGTCTACGAAATCACATGCGTATTGTTTCTGTCCGACACCGTTTTTTGCAATTTGTTTGACGGCCACGGCAATGGCTTCTGGCCTAACGAGCTGTGCACGCTTCGCGTACTACAAAACACCAAAACGCTGAACGCGTTTTGTTTCCAGCAGTTCAGTTGCCAATAGTTGTCGTTATTCTCACGTAATGGCTACCGTTACGCGGCATGCCGGTTTTTCTTTAAGCGCGCCAGAACGCGGCGAGCCTAGCAGGTGCCCTGGACGTGGTAAACCGCACGCCGCGATGACGCACACCTAGATCGCGGGCGCCCCGTGCGCGCCCGTGCTCAGCCACCCGGCGGAACCGTGTCAAGTTTAGCGCCCCTTAGCGCCGAAGGCGCATGTAGCCTCGCACGCCTCGTAGCCACGCCGCACGTAGGCAGGGGACGAGGGCAGCGGAAAAATAACCCCAAGAGTATCGTGACGGAGAGTGCCCTGGGGTGCTGCATAGTAGCCCAAATTTGTGCACCGCAACGCGCACTCTTCCTGCAGGCCTACTCTCAGCATTGAACATAAAATAATCGCTTGAAATTAAGAGACCGCAGTGGCTGCTGCTGAACTGTGCGAGTTACTGCGACGTTGCAGCTAGAGTGGAAAAAGACAAGGGGCAGCGACAAAAAGCAAAAGACGGGATAGCCCGCTAGTCTTCCACAGACGTTTATTGCACACGGAAAGAACACAAAAAAATCAGCAGACTGCATTAGCGCATGCTAAGGAAATTCGGGCAGGGGAGAGAGTGGCTCCAAAATCTAACTCAGTTCTTTCTCAATTCTGGGCGTTCTAGAGAAAGCACTGAAAAGTGCTCTTTTAATGCTCTGAAAACTTGAGCCTGCGTTCGCAGATATGGCCAATATGTGTTTGTGCAGTCCTTGTGCTTAATTGTTGCCAAGGGGTCGTAATTGGCAGGCAGTTAGAAATCACGTCGACCACTTTGCCGACGTTTGCCCGGTCCTCGGACTCTGGCAGGTAGTATATAGTTGCCAAGCGCTAGCTAAGGCAAAAATAGGCTAAAATAACACCCTTTCTAGCCGCGAATGTCTTTCAAACCTGCGGCAGCCGGTTTCTGCTACACTGGCCACATAAAGGAGATACCACGTCATTGCCGCTGCCGATAATAACGCGTCTTTAACTGCCGCTCTCTCGCGCTGTGCCGTCTTCCTAAACAACTTCCATCTGTGTGCGATGGACCCAAAATACGCCCCTGTCAGACTGCCCTAAGCTGAGTTAGGCGGCCTAAAAAAATTAAGAGTCCGCTACCAATAACGTCACTACTCACCGATTTCGCATACCTTTATCTGAAGCAGTCTTTTATCTGAAAATCGGGCTTTGAACAGAAACCGAAACTGAAGTGAAAAACGAGGTGCTACCGGACCTTATTCACATTTGACCTGGCAACGTTAAATTATCCGACGTTTTCTAGTCTCTGTGATCTCGAAACAACAGTCAATCTGCCTTGTGTCCCCAGAGCACGTACATTGTCCACCACCAGCTGTAGTCTCCCCAAAAGTATCGGGCATCTGGACGGCCAAAATATTTGACAGCACCCATTTATTTTCGTATTCAAGAAGCTTTGCCCAATGTTCGACACTGCAGACGGGCAAAGGCGGAGCATAGCCTCTGTCAACCGAAAACCAGTCCGTATACTTTGCAAAATCTGCGTAGCAGTTGGACAGCCTTTTCGCTGCTCCAGAACGCATACAGGTTAATGCCGCAGCAACAGGATAGTGGCCTACGCTTCTCTAATTACACATGTATACATTAGCATTCTGTCGTAAGATAGCAGTTTGCGTTTCCCGCAACGGTGGCTCAGTGATTAGCGCGTTCGACTTCAGAAGCGTGTTCAGCCCCAGCTGCGGCAGCCGCTTTTCAATTGGGGCGAAATAGCAAGGCGCCCGTAAATTGCGCGTTTTAAATATGTATATGAGCGCACGTCAAATGGCCCCTGCTCGTCTGAATTTCCGAAACCCTTCACTGAGGGATTCTTCATTGTCCGATTGACTTTGGGACGTTCCACATTTTAAATCAAACCGAGCAACAGTATGTGCAATATCACGCGACATACACTAAAACCTCCGTTTGTTCCAAACCCCGTCTAGAGTCCTTTGCCTGGCCTAGAAGTATTAACACTTCCGAGTTTCTAGAGTAACATCTCATAGGTCAAGAGAATTTAAATTGTCTTTAGGCTATTCTTTATACAGCCAACCATCGGACACATACAGCGACTATCAATTACACTGCACAAAATGTGTTAATCGCTTTCGTTCAAAGCGTGGCATGAGACTTCACGTGAACGTCCGGGTGGTTTTGAAATTCCCGCACTAGGCCATGTGCCTACGACGTCATGACCCTGCCAACCAATTAAGATTCCTGCGACCGGACGCCGAACGCCGGTGGGGCAGCGAGCGCCGGATTTCCTGCTGAACGAGGGACTCAGAGCTGTCACTGTTAAAAAAAAAAATTGAAATCAAATAGATATGGAAGCAGTGCCACAAGAAACTCAGCAGCGTGTTAAATCTGTCGAAATATGAAGAAAATGGAATGAATTAAACACAAAATAAAAGTAATATCTCCACTAGGAATTCGTTGCCGCTCTGCTCACCGCAGCTTTTTACAGGCATATTTACTAGGCTTCAAAAAGCTATTGACTCCCAGCTAAACAGGCGTAATGAGAATGATTTCACGCCCCATTCTACGTATAATTAATAAAGTACCCAACGGATTTTTTTTTTTTTTTTCACTTTGCCACGGACTGAGGATTTCATTTACTCTAATCGGACTAGAACGGTTACGGCGTTCACCATCCCGCATGGTTTGGTTGCTGTAAAAGAAATAGAAACGAAAAACTTATTTGAGGGAGGAGGTGAAAATAGAATAAAGAACTCCGGTTGTTCGCTTGCGGCCCCATCAATGTGCTTCCGCGACCCAGGGACAGAAGAGACTGCGAGCACTAAGCATGGTTAATTGCCAGTTTCCAAACAGCTTCCTCGGCACTGTGTGCATTACGGAGGCGGAGATGGTCTCTGTGCTGACACTGTACACCGTCTTACAACGATCACTACAGCTTATACTGGCTCTTACAACTTTTTGAAGGTTGTCCTGAGCAATCCCTAGGCTTCAAAGGGTTTGGTAAGCTAAAGCGGAGCCGCTACGCGTCCTTCTCTTCTGTCTTCATTACTTACAGCACCAGACGGCTCGAATATTCAAACGCATTTTGCATTCGGCGGACCAGCGCGCGCCTACAAGGGAGGCTGTGCCGCTTGTCGCACTGTCGTCCTGGTTGGCGAAGCTAAAGCCAAAAGTGTCTACTTGCCAGAAACGGCTGCGTTGCACATAACCAGAGGAGAAGAAATGGATCGTGGACAGCGGCACTGCAGTGCTGTGGGGCCCGCTTGACGACCTTTATGCTCTGGCATCGCAACGACGTGGCATGTTTCGACGCCGCGAGCAGACATGAGACGCAGAAAACGTCAATGAGCTCCCAGGTCCGCTGTTATGAAGCCAAGACAGCCGTAACGACGTAAACGAGATAATCCTATCCCCCGCAATGAAGCTGCAACATTGGAGCCAGTATGAAACACAGTAGTCTTCCAGCGCATTTAAGGTTGGCACACCGTGCGAAACTCTTGTTCCCGGTGACTTTTTAAAGCACTGAACAGTAAGCAAGGGTTGGTGTACAGAGAAGAGGGCTACTGTGTTCGTAAATGTCTCGGTACTCTTAAGCAGCCGATTTACCCTCGGATGCACGCTCAGTTCGGGCCTTAATTGTGTCGTGGTTTAAAACAAAGTCTGTGTTATATATCTATCTTGGTGTTGTAAGCCGAGTACAGTTAGAAAATATTTGCCCGCGTTCTTTCTTGTCCACTTGTTTCCAAGCGCCATACCAACACCGGAGGTTAGTGGAAAGCTTTCGAAAAGTCTTGGCTACCTGGTGTACAGTACACACCACGAACTTTTAATATTCACTCGGTTTTGTGTACTCGAGCGCGCGATTTACAAAGACGTCCAAGTCTTATCGAAAGAGGAGGTTGCTGCGCCTCCCAACATGAGTATGCGCGTGGGACGCCATTATCCCCCAAAGCCACACCAGTATGCGGGTATGCAGCCATGATGGCGATTTACGCACATTCGCAAAATATTGTTATTTCTGCGCCTGCACTTCGTCTTCGTTTCTGTTCCCGCTTTACGGCGGAAACGATTGATAGCAGGAAAACGCTTGTTTTCGGAATTGCCATTATACAGGACGCAAGAAAAGTGTCAGAATTAAAGCGTAAAGTATTCTGCTTCGGATACTTTCATTTATTTTCATTTTAGTCGATGCGTGATTCTGGCAGCACTTGCAATTCTAGCGGACCGTTTTCCTGCGTATGTAGGTGTTATGGTGCATATTTTCTTAGGAAGCCAAAGTTGTTCCTAACGTTTTGTTCGCATACATTTAAACTGCTCAGACGCAAGCGCCAAGTGAACGTTGCACTACATTTTGTAACCCGACAAGAAATAAACAAGGCACGCACGAATTTTATCGATCTCCTCGCGAGAATTAGCTGGGTCGCATGCAGTGTCCAAGCGGGCTCTGCCGCTCTGCCAGTGCCTGGTGGTCGTGTATCAGTGATGAATCTAAAAGGTGACCGAACCAGCAGCGAACTCATCCGACCGGCTACTGGGGAACGTTTCTGGATAGATGGGCTGGCTGTAGAGATATTCTGGCGACCACTTCTCCAACTTACCGCATGTGCGATAGAGTGCAGTGATGAACACATGTTGATGACTCTTTCTACGGCAGTCTGACGAAAACACCACACGCACAAATAACCTTTCAACGACTCAACCGCGAAGCATGGCCATCTCTTTGCTGCGTCTTTCTGTTGCAGCTCCTTTGCTCTATATGTTCAGAGCGTTGCTGGAGAGTTATACTAAATCAAGCTTGCAATGTTAGCCGCAAGAAATATTCGAATAGTAGAACAGCCTTCTTTTCGTGTATACCTTTAAACACATGTGTCTTCGTGCCGTTCCGGTAATTTTGAACATACATGTCAAAGCTCCTGGTTTGTCGGAATAATGAGACTATAGTGCACAGTAACGCTGTAAAGCGGAGGCGCTGAAATAGGCGTTCCCAGCCGCCGAAAACAGAAAATAAAACGTGACCTTGTAATCTCCACTAACCACCCAAGCATGGTATAACCCACCACATTGTCACGCGTGGTCCATCAGTCGCAGCTCGACGCAGCGCTTTATTCTCTTGTGCCTTCTCGTCCCTTCTTTCTACCTGCGCTGTTATTGAAGTCATGATTAACTAACTAGCCCAACGAGCATCAATCGTCCGCGCCGCCTCTGCGGTGAGCTTCTGGCGATTGCTAAACGGGAATCCAACCACATCTTCCAGCTGGGTATTATTCAGCCTTCGTCCAGCACTTGGGCTGAGCCGCTCCATCTGGTGCCCAAAAAAGAACCTGGTGACTGGCGTCCGTGCGGCGACTGCTCTCAGCGCTCACACGATCCACGACAGCTATCCCCTTCCACACATCCAAAAGTTGACTGGACACCTGGAGGAATGGAAGATCTTTAGTAAAGTGGACCGTTTAAAAGCGTGCCATCAAATCTCTGTTGAACCGGCTGATATCCAGAAGACTGCCATCATTACACCCTCCGGCCTGCTTGAGCACGCTCCGCGCATCACTTCAGCGATAAATCTCTGGAAAGTTTGAGCTCGTGTGCATGCCCTTTGGGCTACGCAACGCAGCTCAAACTTTCCAGAAATTTATCGCTGAAGTGATGCGCAGACGCCCGGTTGCGTTTTCCTACATCAACGACATCCCCGTCGCGAGTCGTACTCCACAAGATCACGAGCGTCATCTCGGGAACTCTTTCAACGTCTCAGAAAATTTGGCTTGGTCGTCAACGCCCAGAATTGTGTTTCGGGCTCCTCTGAGCATGAGCTCCTAGCCCACCACATCTCGACACAAGGAATTCGTTCATTGCCTTCTCACATCCAAGTTGTTAAAGACTTCCCAGCACCCACTACCCTACGCAAGCTCCGCGAGTTCCTGGACATAGTGAATTTTTCCCAACGCTTTATCCCGCACTTTGCCGAGCTTCTTCACCCCCTGATCAACATTCTTAGCACATTCAAATCTTCCTCCTCCGCGCTTTCCTGGTCTTTTGAAGCTCAGACTGATTTCACGGCTGCAAAACAAGCCCTCGCCGATTCGTTCCTTCTCGTCCGCCCTTAGACTTCCGCGCCCACTCGTATCGTGGTGGATGCTTCCAGCGTGGCCATTGCTGTTGTTCTCCAGTAGAAAATCGGCTCCGTGTAGCACACACTGGGTTTCTTCTGTCGGAAGCGCCAACCTGGCGAGGCTCGCTACAGCGTATTTTGCTGTGCGCTGCTCGCCATCTACTCCAAAATTCAACATTACCGCCACTTCTTGGAGGGCCAGCCATTCTACGTTCTTACGGATAATAAGCCTCTGGCGTATGTGTTCCGTACGAACTCTTCCGATTACGTTGCCCGCGAACTTCATCAGCTGGCCTACATATCGGAATTCACCACAGATATTCGGAACATCATAGGCATCGACAATGAGGCGGCTAATGCCCTTTCACGCATTACCTCCATCGACGTGTCTACATAAGCTGTGAACTGAGAATGTCTAGCCGAGGCGCAGCTAGGAGACCCTGTGCTTCAGGCCCTGCGTGATCCCCCCGGCCGTGCCCTCCGTCTGCACTCGTGCCTCATCCGCTTGTGACAGGACTACTCTGGTGCAACATGTAATCTGCTCTATCGCGTCTATTCATCCCGGAGGCCTTTCGTCGTACCATTTTTCATTCACTTCACGACATGTGCCATCCCAGCATAAGAGCCACACAGCGCCTCGTCACCCAGCGGTATGTCTATCCGAACGTTAACACCGACGTTCGCCGGTGGGCCCGGCCAGCTCGTGCCTTGCTTGCTAGTCCGCCAAAGTGAACCGCCATATTAAATACTCCACCCCAGTCTTTCCTGCCACCTGATTGTCGTTTTGACCACGTTCATCTTGACTTGGTTGGACCGCTACCTCCCTCTAATGGCTGCCGGTACATTGTGACGATGATCGACCGCTTCACTCATTGGTCCGAAGCAGTGTCCATCTGGAGATTACAGCGGAAACAGTTGCCAAAGCCTTCGTTTCAGCATGGGCTTCCCGCTTCGGCGGCCCGGCATTGTTACCACGGATCACGGCTGCCAGCTAGAATGCGCCCTCATCACTACCCTCACCCGTCTGCTCGGCACTAAACACTGCCGCACCACAACATACCATTCCTGTGCCATGGTCGAGCGGCTCCATCGTCAGCTCAAGACTGCCCTCACTGCTTGCCTTGATCGTGAGCATTGGGCTGACCACCTTTCTACGGCGCTTCTCGGCCTACGCGCCGTTATTCGTTGTGACCATAACTGTTCGACGGCCGAACTCGTCCACAGTGCACCCTGGCGGCTTCCCGGAGTTCTTTCGGCTCCCTCCTTCCAGCCATTGCAGTATCTTCAACGCCTTCAGGGCTGCATTCAACACTTTAGACCAGTCCCGCCTCGATCAACTAACCGTCAGGTATTCGTGCACCCGGACCTTGCGTCCTCGACGCACGTTTTTCTAAGGCAAGACGTGGTATCTTACCCACCATACGACGGCCCGTACCGTGTCCTCAACAAGACGACAAAGTTGGCTATTATCCTGGCTGGCTTGCTGGCTTATCTGCCGACCTGCCTGCCGCGTGGCACCCTATCCCTGCCCCGTCGGCACGTACATTTCACCGTTCCGTCTGGGTGGGGGCCCTGCAGCGCACAGCGACGCTGTAAAGCTGAGGCGCTAAGATCGGCGTTAAAAGCCAGCGAAAGAAGAAAAAAAAAGTTGAACGGCGCGTGCATGGTGCGCACGCACGGCAGTCTGTTCGATTTGAGACGCCTGCCACGCTTGTCGTTCTGTTTGGGTGCTCCGCTGCGACCCCGTAAATTCCCTATAAGACCTTCTCATACTGCACGAGGTCGTAAAAGAAATGTGACGACTTGTACTTCCCGGACACCTGTGAGCCACAATAAATATGCTTCCTACAGCGCCTGCGTCGCAGTGGCCGCTGCAAAGTAATCGTGACGAAATTCCGAAACTTTATCCTTCACAGCAGCGTAAAGGTGCGCTTTGCTTTCTTCACAGCCGCCGCCGCGAGTGCGTGCTTTTGTCTTCCCCCGAGTACGGAGGTGCCGCGATGACCTACCTACTGCCATTTCATTGCGCCATTTCGCTGCGCAGCAGTATGAAAGTATGCCCTTGCAGCAGCGAAATGAAACTGGGTATATGCTTTCGCGCATTATGCGACTCAAACTCATGCACGATTCGAAGACGGTCGGCTCATTGTCAGTTATCGATCTCTACAATGCCATATAAGCAGCTCGCAAAGCAGAAATCTTGACCTTCACATGAAGAGCGACGCTGCTGCTGCTGCTGCTGCTGCTGCTGCTGCTGCTGCTGCTGCTGCTGCTGCTGCTGTTGCTGCTGCTTATCAGCGACCTTGTCACACAGTTTTTTACTTGTTTCGTGGACCAGGATTACAAAAGGCCATAATTTTATACGCAATGACATGAAGGTTGATTACTTACAGCGATGCAGAGTAACAGGGCGCGGAGATGATATGGCGTCGTTCGTCCCACCGTGCGTCTGTCATTTAACGGGGAATTAAGCTTTAGTTCATGAAAGCTGGACAGGGCGGCCTAGTCTTTTCGCTATTAAAACATTGCTCTCAGTCTAGTCTTTGTCATTACCGAATGGACGAAGAACACCACAGAGTGTGCTCTCTAAAAAAATTGTACCCTGAAGGGTGCACTGCAGTGTCTCTAACTCACATCATGGCACCCCTGAAAGTTAGTGCAAAGCATGCCTGTACCACCACACCTTGGGGTGCGAGAGTTACGGCAGCACAGGACTGGTTAGCAGCTTCACAGCTTGACGATTACTATTCAGCGGCTCGAGTAACAAATAGTTTATAAAATGCCTGTCGTGTTTCTGGTGCGTGCATCCAAAGCGGAAGTGGACATTTAATACGAAAAACTACTTACTCCCTTCACAATACGCACTAGAATTACGGCGCCTTCATCTAGAATTACATTGCTCAGATGCAGTTTTCCCGGCATGTCTTGCCTCAGTACCCAGTAGAGTTGCATAGGTATATATGATGTTCACATGATGCTCACGCCATCATTTTGAAAGCGCCATTTTGAAAAAAAAAACATCAATCAGGAAAAACAAAATATGCCCATAGCGGGACAAGCCTGCATGCACTGTCGTACAGTACACGATGCTGTCAGTGGAAAACATGCGGGTAGTTTGCAGGGATGCGCCTAAGCCTCCTTGCGTGCAGAAATGCGAACGCAGCGAGAGTTCCTGGCCTATAAAACTGAGAGTTGAGCTAGTTGGTGCATCATTTTTTTAAAATACACAGCGCAACAAACATAGGACAAGCGAGTAGAAGGAAGCAGCGCTGACTATCAACTGTATGATTTATTGTAAAAACACGAATATATACAAAAATGTTCTGACAACAAAGCGCGCATGTTCGCTGATAAAACAATATTTCAATTTAACCAGTTTCGTCAAGATATGAGATTTCTCGGGGATGATGTTAACAGATGGGGTGCTCACGCATGTGTCAGAATTCTTGTGAATAAAATAGGCCTCTTTTAATTCTCGTGTTGATTTCTCCCTGCGTTTGTACAACAGTGTAGTTTTTTTGAACAGGCGAGTGCAAGGAGGGTGCAAAGGGGGCTTTTGAATACATTCCTTGTGGTGTAGTGCCAGGTTCGATGACGGGGTTTTTTCTAGGGAGTTTTTATGTTCTCTTAGCCTTGTGTTAAGACACATTCCTGATTGCCCAATGTAATCTTTGCCGCAAGTAAAAGGCACTCTGTACACTACTCCTTCTGTGCACGGAAGAAAAGCTACATTATGTTTTACCTGGCATCCCCCACGGCCTGCAGATCATTTTTTGTCATTTATTTTTTGGTCTACCTTAGCGCAAATGCTGCCAAGTTTTATGGGCGCAGAAAACATGACCTGTACTCCATACCTATGTCCAACTTGCCGTAGGCGATGCGAAATTCCATGCACATACGGTATGACAGCAATATTTTTCTTTTTACGGGGTGTCTCAGGATCCTCTCGTATTCTAGAGGCCTTTACGTTTTTCAGGACCTTGTTGCAAGCAAGCAAGATTACGTCGTCGGGGAAGCCTGCTGACCTGAATCTGTGTATCTGATCTTTGAAGCTATGCTTGATGGCATGGTCGCAGGATTTGACAGTTGCTGACCCTATGCATGACACAGCTATGCTCCAATTAACGAATTTCGAATGGCCAGATTTAAAATTGAGAAAATGCTTCTTAGATTTTGGTGCAAACGCCCAGCAGACGTGAATTAGCCCTAAATTCAACCTTAAATCCAGAAAGGAAAGATAGTTTAACAAAACTTCCTGTGTTTCCTGTGCGCTTCATCTTTAGTCAAGCAAGAAAGGAAAGAAAATCACAAGACGGGGTTTCGAATGTCAAGTTCAGGCCATTTCCGCAGTATTGAAAATTTCTAGAATGTCTTCGACGCACTTTTGAAAGGTCATACACTTCTACAAACAGAAGGCAATCGTCCACGTATCTGAAACCTTTTTTTTTTTTTTTACAAAGGGAGCCACATTATTATTAATGGCTTTGTCAACATTATTTAGATAAATTTTACTTAAAATTGTTGCCACACTCGACCAAATGCACACGCCTGCTTTTTCTAAATACAATTCACCCTCAAACAGAAAAAAGGTGGATTGCAGGTATAATGACAACAGTTCCAGAAAAGATGCCACAAAAATGCCAACATTGCGAATAAAGTTTTGCTCGTCATTGTCATTCGTTATACATTTTTTGAACCCAAACCAAGAGATGCTCATGCGGAAGCGAATAGTATAGGTCTTGAACGTCTATGCTGAAGGCTTTACAGGAGCCTGGGTTGTGACACGACAGATAATCGACAAGAACGGTGGAATCCGACAATCGAAAAGGATCCTCTATTGTCAGCATGCCAAAACGCTGCTGCAAAAACTTTGACACCGCATATCGCCATGTGTTTCTCTCAGTAACAATGCATCGAAATGGAATGTCCGGCTTATGCGTCTTAGCGGCAAAAAATATTTCTAAAGAGTTGACTTTTGCACTTTTTACTGAAGAATACAAGCGTTCCAGTTCCTGACTGCTCAGTAACTGTAAAGCCTTTGTCTTATTCCTGTTTACCGTGGCATTTACACGCTTGAAATTCTTGTTGATGGCTACTCTCGATTTTTCCTTGAACGTGTCATCTGGCATATTCACGAAAAACCCTTTTTTATCGGACAGAAGGGCCCTCAGTTTTTGAGACGCCAGAAAGTTAACCACGGGACCTATTTTCATTACGTGCTCCTTCTGTGTTTCCATGTTTTTCCATGTTTTTCCGACTTGTACACACCTTTACTTTTACTTTAATTGCGTTGCTTTTATTCTGTTTTACATGGCTAATCTGATTTCTATATCAATTTTCTTGTTATTAACTTTCATTTCTCCGCATTTTAGTTCTGTGTTTGTGTTTGTGATTTTTATTATTTTTTTTGCTTTCTTTTCCATTCCATTTTTTTTACTTACGAATTTACGTTACTTATCAAACAAGCAGTCATCTTTTTCTCCTTTTCCTCAACACCCTCGGGCATCCTTACGCCAGACAAAGAGAGTTATGGACACGTTAGCACGAAGTGGTTAATAAATAAATAAAAGGTCAGCGTGGAGTAGTGGTTAGCGCTCTCGCGACGGACACAGGAGATCGAGTTTTGATTTCTGGAGCTGTCAGATGTTTCTTTTTGTATTAGTAATAAATCTCAGTACAATGTGCAGATGCCCTGTCCACACACGATATCTACAGCTCGCTGTGGCATGCTCTGATTACGTCACTTTTCCGCCTATATTAGGGAAGGAAGGCTTTCGCCTTAGTGAAGGTTCGAGCTTGTTCTTTCGTGAAGGTTCGAGCTTGAGCTCCCAAACGGAGCCAAGGTCCTTAACAGTTCAGCTAAAACAATTCAGCTGTCCACCAAATCATGGGGTGAAAACCGCTGTCCCGGCTGCAAGTTTGGAGTCTACAGGTACTCTTCGGCCGGAAAGCTCGATACCTAGATATGTATCAAAAGAAAGCTTGATGAAAATGGAAAGCTTTTAAAGAAGTGTTAGAGCACCGTAAACCCTCACAAACGTTTCCGACGCGCTGTGCTTCTACATCCTTGCAGCCGTTCACAATTTATAGGTTGCGTGGTGTATTAATGATGTTGACGTCTTTTGTGCACCATTAAGGGTGCCCTCAGCATTTCTGCGTCCAGACGGTGCATCTGTTTTGTTGTGCAGGGCAGAACAGTACACAGATTCAATATCGTTGTTATTACTTCTTATTCAAAGATACTGTGAGGGCACAAAGAATGCCAAATCATTTCCCCCTGCCCAGACATATTTCGCAGAAAATATCAGAAGGAAGCTAACCTGAAAATTGACGGGAATTTCAAACCTTAAAACATGCAGTTTGCAACACCGTAGCGGGCACAATGAGGCAGTGTACGAGGCAAAATTACACACCTCCCTAAAGTTAACTTAATGCTCGTCATTGCAATGAATGCGCGGAAGTTCCCTTCTCAAAATTCGCGTGGAATATCCATTGGAATATCATCCATGCTAAAGCCAGTGCGCTTCGTGTTGCGGTTCCAGCCCCATTTTATGACACACTACATCGTGCTTGAGACGCGGGAGCCAGCTGTTATTTTTCAAGGAGAACCTGCTGCCGATATTCGCCGCACATAACGCTCGCGGGCATCCGAGTCTTTGTGCGTAGAGAGCAGAAAAAAACGAAACAGAAAGAGGCGCGCCTGTTGATGGATGCGCCTCTTGATCGTAGGTTTGCCTGAGCACCCAAGGTCGGCGAGAAAGCCCGCGGCGCTGCAGCACGTCCTGTGCAAATGCTGCTGAGAATGAGTGCAAGGACGTTAATTAGGCGCGGCGCTAGTCCAAGTATTTTTGCTACGCTTCCTCTGCTTGTCATGTTCCGTTCAGGCAATGGAAATGCTAGGAAAAGTCTCAAGCAACTCTTCGCCAAGAGCTCGATGTCTACAATGCGAGGTCTCTGCCACAGAGCTATGGTGTAATGGAACGACGCGAAGTCTGGAGCCTGCCGTAAACGCAAGCGATTTGCAGATTGCTAAGTAAACAATGCCGGAGCAACAATTGCTACGATGGGAATAGTCAATTACGCATCGATTTAAAAGCGATGTACCGATTTTAGTGTTTGGCGAACATGCACGCACACTGTCTTCTACTGTCCGCGTACGCGCTCTATCCGTTCCAAATCCGCTGCCCTGAGCAGATTAAAATACATACGATGTCTAGTGGAGTCTACCAATCTCATCTTCAGTGTTCGCTTAAATTGTTCCTGTGTATGCCCCTCAACGTTGAATCTCTGTTGTAGGAATATGAGCTTTAATTTGCACGAGGCAGCGCCACGCACGCATGCAGTAAAGAAAGATGTCCTCAAATTTTCGACATCACTGGACTGAGCGTGCAGGGCGCCCCTGGACTGCGTAATTAGGCCGCTTTCGCTCTGTCTGAATGTCTCCTAGATTTACAGATATAAGATCCCAATCATATAAATAATGACCAGCTCCCGTATTCTGGGTAACGCCATGACCGCCGCTGTGTACATTCATTGCTTAGGTGTGAACATCAATGTATAAAGTGATTGTTAACCCAAGCATTAGGAAGGAGGCTAATAGAAAACTGCGCACGAGTATGATATGTCGATTACATGCTGCCACCAACAAGCTTACCAGGCAAGTTATGTACGTGTTCCTTGAAGCAAGTCGAGCAGCATTAAAAAGCATGTATGCATGGATGTTCGCACTCCATGACCTTCAGGGAGCTCCTTTGCATTCATAGCCATCAGTGAATACCGCGAAGAGATATATATATATATATACACACAAATGAAAGAAGCCAACAGACGGCGAGACCACAGAAAGTGTATTGGTTGCTATTAACTGGAATTCATACTGTAATGATTTTAAGGGGAAAGGTAATTAACTACAAAGTAGAAGGAAAACCAACGCGCCGATGGTGGGAACCGAACTCTTGACCTCTGAGTGCTCCGGTGCTCTTGACATCCGGTGCTCTTACCAACTCAGCTACATCGACGGCTGTCCAACCTTCAACACTCTTCGGTATTCATTTCGCGTATAACCGAACATTGAGAATGTTCATCACCGCCACTCTCATCCATAGCGGTGGACACACACACACACACACACACACACACACACACACACACACACACACACACACACACACACACACACACACACACACACACACACACACACACACACACACACACACACACACACACACACACACACACACACACACACACACACACACACACACACACACACACACACACACGCACGCACGCTCACACACACACACACACACACACACACGCACGCACACGCACATACACACGCACAAACGCACGCATATATATATACGTTAACGAGATGACACACGGTAGAAAAACGGTCTATACTTTATTTCGACGTTTCAGCCAGGGTCCGGCGTCTGTGTCAGGGCATGCGGCATTCCTTGAAAAGCTCGGACCCCGGTCGAAACGTCGGAATAGGGTAGACCGTCTCCTCTAGCGTGTGTCCTACGACTGTACGGGGTGAAGATATTGTGCACACAGTTTATCTTTTAGGACAGAAATAAGTGTGAGTCTGTCTCGTGTCCGGCACAAATGTCTGATGACTAAACCCCTTCGGAGCTAGAAGTAGAATTAAGGAAACGTTAGAACTGGCGGTCAAGTAATAGAAAAAAAAATCTGCAGAATCGCCGCTAGCACGAGAGGAGACCAAGGAGCCTGTGATGGCGCTTCAAACGACATGCATCCCACGATGCCATTGTCGTTGCCAATGTCATATCGTTACAGTGGTGACAAAGGTGTTTATTTTCAAGTGGTCATTTCGTTGCGAGTAAAGTAGCCGTTGTGAAACTGGGGGCTTTTGAGCACAGAACACGATAGCGAGAACGCGAAAGTATTTTGTCGCATCAACTGGCCATGCATGTCGGCTGACGGCCAGCCCCCAACGGTGGCTCCAGTACTGCCGCTCAGAATTCCCTGCTGTGAAGGTCTATCAGAATGTGTATCAAAATCCTTGCTATGCCACTCTCAGCATGTTGAAGCCGGTTAATAATTACGCCTTCGTCACAGTCGTGGAGAATGTGCGGGTTGTGACTGCGAAGGCGCGAGTCCGTGGGTGGGTGGAGGAGTTCCTAGTTCCGGACCCATGCGGCTCGGTCGAAAGAAGTGAACCGCGACCTGAATATCGGCGGCTGGACCACTTACTTCTTCACGGCCGTCGCAATGCGCCGAGTCAAGTACCTCGGCGTCAACGCGTGCCGAGCACTGTAGCGAGCGACCTTCTATGTCCCAGAGACGCGAATACCGATGCTCGTCGCGGAGCTGTAAACAACTTCGAAGACGAGGAAAGAGGGCGAGGAGCAGAACTTCCTGCTGTAACATACCTATAAAAGATCGGGACCCGGCTCTGGTTGCCCCACCGGCACAGATATATATACTCCTTACGAGTACGTGTAGAGCGGAGAAGCGCGGTGATTGCCAATTGCGGCATCAGTATGCAGGAGTGTGAGCGCGCCACTGGGATGACGCATGACAGCAGCTGTTAACCAAGAAAAGCAGAGTACACTCGAAGGGGGCGCGGGACGCTCCCGCAAACATGCACCGGCCGCCGCGCGTCCTCGTCAGCCAGCGTCACCGGGTTCACGGCTGTCCGTACTGTCCCAGGTGCTCTGGCATGCAGAAAACAACACGGAGTGCCAGCCTTGCATAACAGGCGTGGAGCCATCCCACGCGACACAGGTGCTGTGGCCTGGATCGATCGATGATCACAACGCGTGATGTATAGTATGCAGCATGCTTGGCTGTTCATACTTTTCATTCATCCGCATTTTTCGGAGATATCTAAATCGTTTGAAACGCCGATGACTAAAAAAAATAGGAAAAGAGTACGCAAATCAAATACGTTTTCCCTCTTTGTAGCAAGGAATTCTATAAGTTGCAAAAGAAAAGCCAATGAGATCGAAATGGTAAATTAATGATCAATCCTTATAGATAAAAAAGCAGTGACTGTGGCTCCGCATGTCAGAGACGAAATCCACTCGCTTCATTTCTTAATTTATACTAGTGAGGGCGACCTCGTTTACGAATGTCCGCTCGTGAAAGAAAACGTAAAGCTAGGCGACTCTCGGGGCTTCTTATGGAGCCGCAATGAATTCATTTCATTTATATGGGCTTTAACCTCGCATGTTTATTAACGCGATAGCGTTAAGGGCTCCGTAGCGCAGAAAAGTCGGTGTCGTCGTCGGCGGCCGTCGTCCCGCGTCGTCCGGCGTTGGCCGTGAGCGAAAAATACTAGAAGCATTAATAAATAAAAACGAGTAGCAAATATCGTCGACCTGAGGAATCGAAGGAGGGCATCCGGGGTGCGAGACAAGCACGCTAACCACTCTGCCACGCTAGCTAAATGGTTTAAAATAGACAAAGGCGCGTCTATTGATTGCGGTGTTGTCTCAGAAATGTCCCTTAGAGAAGTGTATTGTGGAGTATAATAATAATTATGAGCATGTAAATTACAGAATAACAGAACACGCAGTTAAGCGAGTGGCAAATTACTTTTCCGCTGTACTTCCTCTTCGCTTGGCGTGCACGTAGCGCCATCATGCGTGTGGCGCACGGAATAAGATAGACAGGGCATGACCTCCGAGATCTTCATCGCGCCGACGAACTACGACTGCAACTTGAGGCCCGCACGTTTCGGCAAGGTGGCTGGCAGCGCTTCTACGCCCCGGAAGAATTAATAAATAACAATGTGTAACTTTGGACAGGTTACCGAGTGTTGTATCATGGGAACTACGTCTTTGTGTCACTTAAAAGCGCAACAAGAAAATGAGCAGACGGTGTGAACGGGGCGCGATAACTCTATCGCGTTCCAATCTTAAAGGCGAAGCTTAACCGTCCTCCAATTTTTCGCCTGTTCTGTCTTCTTGCTAACGTTATCTAGAGACATGCACACTAAATAAAGCTCAAGTTCTGAACTGTTGTTGCTTACCGATGCAAAACCAGGGCCCGCTTGCACAAAACAATCTTAAGACTGTCTTAGCTAAGTCCAGACTTAACTGGAGTCTAAAGAATAGGCCACTAGCATGGCCGCTTAAGACTGGAGTCAAGACTGGGCTTTAATCCTGACTTGAATAAGTCGCTTGTATGATTACGACTCTAGTGCTGTCTTGGTTAAGACACAAGGACGCCAGGTGTCTAAGTAGAGAAATTAGGGAAATACAGGGATGCGCTGGCACTGTCCCTGCTGTAAGATGTACACATTCCGTCAATTTTGCGTTGTGTAAAATCCGTGCCATTGCTTTTTGCGGCTTAAGATTGTGTTACGAGGAAAAATGCCCCAAGTGGTTGCTGAGGCCGTTCTGGGAAGCCACTCTGGTGAACATGAACCCGAAGCGTTCGACGTTCGGAACACGAGCCGTCTTAAATAAGCTTGGTCTTTCTAAAGACACCATTTAAGTTTGGACTTAGCTCGGACTTTATCGTGCAAGCCGGCCCAGCATTTCTATAAACACTCCTCCAGAGCCGCTGATCATTTAATTCAAGCTTTCTGTCCAGAAACAGTTTTTGCACTGATGCTGCGCTAAATTACGCTCTTTTTCCCAAGGTTTCTGCGCACTCCAGGCTCTACGTTAAGCGCGAGCAAAGACGCCAAGATTGACGACTAGGATAACAGCGAAAGGCTGAAGCGCTTCATCACAGGATTGTAAATATTTCGGGAGCATGGATATTCAGCGTGCTTTCTCGAACCAGCATAGCTCGACTGCGGCGCAGTGTTGCTCTGCGATGTTGTTCCGTGAACGGATTTGACAGCACTTTCTCTGTCGTGCAGGGCTGCGCTTTTGAATGTGTGGCACTGTGACCCAGCATGACAACACCTGCCAAGCATACTCTACCAAGAATCACATCTGTGCCCGTTAGGCTTGGTTAGCTTCTAAGAAACGCGGAATATGATTCAAAACACCAAATCGCCCAAAAGATGCTTTTGATGATTCATTTGTAATGACCGGGCCAAATAATCGTGATTTTCACGTGACAACGGCAAGCGTATCGGTGCATGCCACAGGCGCGCGTAATTAAACCACGAGGCCACAACGTGTCATTCGCGCGACTATGTCCTTTGAGTTGACCCTGAGCTGAGAGTTCTTCGCCGATTGGTTGCGGGCGAATTCCTTGGCAGATGCAAAACAAAGCTCGTGGATGACTCCTTCCGAGAAGCGCCGGAGGGTCGTCGTCCCGAAGGTGTTCGGCGCAGCGGGGCGCGCGAAAAGCACCGTTCCGCCGAGTTCCTGCCACGTCTTTTCCGCTTCTCCTCCAGCGGCGGTTACCTTGTCGGCGTGACGTTTCGCGTTGGCGTGAGGCCAGAGCGGGCCCGTCGGCTCACCCAGTTATCGCCAGGAGGCCCGCAGAACGGGTCGCCTTCGCACGAAGGCTATCCGCCCAAAGTCACGGAGACGAAACGATCGCGCTCACGCCCGCTGGTAACGCGGCCCTCCGGATGGCTGGCAGCCGCGGACATTCCTTTTCAGCCTGGGGAGGGGCTGAAGAAGCTTGCGCAAAGCATCGATTGGAGTCGTCCGCGTGTCGTTGCCGAAGCGCGCCCGGAACGAGCACGGCGGGCGCGAGAAAAAAAAAAAAGAAAAAAAAAAAGGCGATGCATGACCAGATAGGCGGGCATTAGGACACCCAGAGCACACATGGATATCTCCTCCTCCGTACATGTGTGGCGTAGCCTCCGCAGTTCGCGAGGTGTACAAAGTGACTTTCGCATCGGTAATGTTACTTGTACCGACAGAGAACCGTGGCACGCGCGCTAGTCGTGAACGTTTTACAAATGATACGTTTTGGATATATTTCACCGTAGCGGGATAGACATTAGAGTACAAAAACTTTAAAAATTCTATTCTTCGTTCGCGTAACACTCACCGCCTGAACAGTCTTGTCATTTTCCTAAAACAACGTTGTTGTTTCTTCCGTTGTTACGCCTGCGGAAAACGCTGTTGGTGCCACATCGCAACCAGATGAGCGGTGGAACCTGAATGCCTGGAGCCTAGAGCGTGATGGAATGCCCAAGATTGCGTTGCTTAGAGATGCTGTATTCGATCAGTATTTCGTTGCATATGGCTATAGCGCTACTTGCGGCGTCAAAAACACTACCGCATGCTTTACCCAGGCATATTTGAACAGTAATCCCATTTCAGTCGTTCGAAACTTTAAACACAAACTTCAGCGAATGTCCCGTCGGGAGATTTGACGCGTAGCTGGTTGCGCGGTATAAACTACATCAAATCAGGATATGAGAGGAGCGTTCGAGCAAAACCGAATCACGGATCCCCAATAGCTCGCTAGGCAAGTGTCGAATTAGGCAGAAAAGTGAAAGATATTTCGGTGTTGCTAGAGATACGAAATGGTTGCGTGGAATAATCTATAACAAATATGGGAGGAGTGCTCGAGGATATCCGAATCGTATATACAGAAGAGCTCTCTGCCAGGAAGGCAGATGTCGAATTGGACAGGCTAACGAAAATATTTCTGACTGATAGCAAGGCAAACTGTGGCGTCACATTCAGTTCACGCAAAAATGCAGCGCTGTTGGCACATGGTTTACATTTAAACTACCGTATCCCACTTTGCCATGGTACTTACGTATACGCTCATCTCTAGAGGTTCTCAAACGATCGTAACTTACCGAATCAAGGAGGCACGTCAAGTGAAGGTACTCTGCAGCTCAGAAGTGACCAGCCCAAAAAATCCTGTGTTGGTTTCTTGATCGTTCACAGAGTGAATGGCGGTCCATGTAACGGTGCTGGAGCAGTGGATATCCCTGATCTCACTCGGGTAGGACAACACGGCGGCGGCGACTCGTCTTCTCGTTCACCCACTACCGGCGCACGGCGGCAGCACGCGCGTCCGACTGCAGCACGCGCCTGACGCCATTTCGCTTTCGTTGTACGCCAACCGGAATCGCGCGCACATTCGTGACGTCGCGCTGCGGCGTCGGCCAAGCGAGGGCGCTAGGCGCAGTCCGGGCCGTCGTTGTGTCGGAAATCCCCGCGGCGCACGTGTTCCTCCGGCGAATTTCGCGCCGAGGCAGCGCGGGAAGATCACGGCGCGACCTACCCCGACTGACGGCGCGGGTTTCTCCCGCGCCTCTTCCGGCTGACACCGGCCTTGAACCTGACCGGTGTCCGTCTGGGCGCCGCTCGCGGAAGAAAGTCCTTTGTGTCCCCACAGCGGGAGGCGGAGAGAAAACAGGATCCTGCCGGCCCCAGCTCCAAACGGCACGACTGCGCCGCCGGGTGTTGTAGAAGGGGTCAAGGGGCGCACGCCCAACCAGGCGTCGTTAAGCGGTTGGCACGTGTCCTTGAAGGCCGGCAACAGGGCTGCCTTCGCCGCGCAGGGCTTCATCACCGTCGCTGTTGTCAAGAGGATTCTCCTGAGTTTTTTTTATTATGAGTGTTGGCCTTTATCGCCCGGCCTCTCTTCAGGGGATGATTTATGCATGCGAATCATACTCTTTTCAGCTGCTGAATAACTGGTCACACATTAGTGCAGGCTGGTCTTCTGTTTGTGCTGAATCAAAAACAGCATTAAATTTACGGTGCGGCGAGAGGCGCACTCATTGCTGCCGCAGGATTTAACGTTTAAATTGGCGACGAAAATTGTAATGGCCCGTGAAATGCGGCGTTACTAGTAGTTTGTGTATGTCTTTATAGCAGTCAAGTTCCTTAAGAATCATTTATTTCCATGACTGAAATAATGCGCTGCGGTAATAAAGACGATGACTAAACACGTAATGAACAGGACACGTGCAGACTTACAACTAGGTTTATTTGAACAAACAGAGAACAAACAGGACGTTGATACAGATTTAGCACTCTTGACATCGCGCAATTTTCGCAGGAAACCCATGTAGTCCAAGTCGCCTAAATGAACGTAATAAAAACAGCGCACCCAAACGGGAAGAATAACAATACAGGCGCAAACTAACACTACGCTATAAAAATTGATAATTCTGGTGCATTTTTGTTCTCCTCAATGAGAGAAAAAAAGAAGAAAACAACTATGAAATAAAAACAGAAAAATCAGAGAAAAGAATAGAATAGCTAAAAACAATAGAAAAGAACGAAAAGAAACCCAGAAAACGAATCCACACAAGCTCGTGAACAAGGAGAGAGCAGCGAAAATTCCAAAATAGGTACACCACGGCCGGAAATTCGCACAAATTCCGGGAAGGAGTTTGAACACCCCCCCCCCCCCCCCCCCCATTGTAAACACCATAACATTAAATATATATCTACATGCTCCATGGGCAAGCTTGTAGCTTTTCTATTTATTTTTAAAATTGCTCACCATTGGTTTTGCACAGTAGACCACTCTGACAGCCGGAGAATTAGGTTGCAGAACAAAGTAATGCTACTCATTTCAAGCTGAAACCATTTTTACCGAGTCATTTGTAATTGCATTTTGCTGTATACCCCTGTTGCTTTGCAAATGTTTTCACAAACAAAGTGATTTTTTATAAACGTACATTTATTTGATCGCTTCTAGTGTAGCGAAAACATGAAAAGGTTATGCATCGGGAGCTTAGGCCATCAACGTGTGCAAAGAGCAAATTGTCTTACTAGTAAGAGCGACGTGTCAGAAAGCTGGACATACAGGGAAGCAGGACACTAATTTTTAAAAACAGACTTTTTGAGGCAAAATGATTGATTTTTTGCGAAGGAATAACGATACCATTGCAAGTCAGAGAAAAGATGAATCACGTTGATCAATAAGCTAGAAAAATAAATTTACGCTAAATTTTTCAACTATGCTAGACATCTCGAGTAAGGTTTTAATTGCAGCTATATATAACTTTTTATAATTTCGTACATCGTCCCTGTGGCTAAACAAAATTTTATCATTTATCGCGCATTTCAACATCCGCGTGCCTCGAGTTGGGCGTAGAGCGACATCCACCCGTGTCACTCCACGAAGCACTTATCTCAGACCAGGGAATTGTGGACACGCAGGATACAGAGTGAGGATCAGGTGGTGATCCACGGCACTCCATGTGCTGCATCCCCACTGAACTTCTTCGGACCTTCTCGCCCCGGCCTTCTCGTTACGGCCCCGAGCGACCCAGCACTCCGTGGGTTGCGCGGGAGAGAAAGAGAAGGTGACGCGGCATGTGCGGCAAAGAGTGACGCGACAATTGAGGTACGTCTCGGTTGACGCACGGCTGGCTTGGAATGACGAGTTTATAATAAATGGCCACAATTTGCTGAGCCAAAGCGCCAAGGGAAATTGTGTTTCCTAAATTGTGAAAACATGTATTGCTATCAATTATGGTCAACTAAAAATATTAGTTGAAGCATTGACTATCAGAATGCAGTTGATCAAATTAGTAGGTAACCTAATTAATCTGCTTTTTGGTCTCCGCCAACAAAGGTATTGTTTGTTTAAAAGGTGTCTCTTTCGTCTAAAAATGCTCATGTTTTAAATATTGGCTGGCTTCTATGGAAAACCTGCAATGTTCGAAGCACTGCAAACTTGAACTGTAGCCAAAGGCAAAATATGACAGTAATTAACCGTAAACACACCTCAAGCTGTTTCTAAAATAACGCTGAGAACACGAACACACGCATGCAAACACACACACTGTTACGACCAAGCATCCGCATTTGCGCGCTCTATTGTTCGCCTGTGGGCATGGAAAAGTTTTGTGAATATGTGGTGATGGTCCATTGGCTCTAAGTGAGCCTGTTTCCAGGAATCCTGTTTTGTAAGCATGTTTTGCTTTGTGGACAACCTGCAAATGCCAAATTGGCCCTGTCAAGAGAACGTCTGGAAAAACACAAAGAAACGTCCCCCTGCGGGAAATAGCAGGAAGTGCTTTCTTTTGTTCACCCTTCCAGTCGAGAAGTGCTATCCTCCAGTGATGAATGCCTCCTATCCAAAGGAGACGACAGAGTGACATGTCCGCTGACGTGCAGGACAAGAGAAGAGCATGACTCATACGGCCATTAAGTGATTTCCCGGGAATGCAGGAAAGATTTGCAATTGTCGAAAAGGGACCATGTTGGGAGCCCTATGCGGCGCCACGTGCACTCGGGTTTCTGAGAAGTAAAACCCCCAGAACCAGCCTGTGGTTTCTTTGCTGAAGAATAGAAATGTACCTCCTCTCCTCGCCGTTCCCAAGCTTTTCCCGCCAACAAGTGATCACGCCCAACGAATGAATGCCGGACCAGTCAGTGCTTCAGACCATCAGTGCAGTGATGTGTTCGATTGGATGCCGATACCTGAGGGGCGTGCCCTGGATTTGGTTGGTCAGCATCTTCAGAGAGGGGCTGGACATAGGGGGTTTTTAAGGACGCTGCAGAGCACGAAATGTCGCTCTGGGCCCTGGGTAAACGGCTCATCCAGTCGCTTCTCGCTATGAACTTTTAACGCTTGCCATTTTGCTGATGTACCCTTCTTTTTCGTGTAAATATTGTAAATACGTTTTCTCAAAGTGCCAGTAAACCTGCTTGTACATATTTTACCAACTTCGAAGATTCAGTCCTTCTTCAACCCGGAGTCTCTGCACGCTACCAAGTGAAGGCCGGGTCGCCATAGCCCCAGCGTCACGACAACTGGTGGCAGCGGTGGGATCTGAATCTACAAGCCCCAACACTGGTGACCAGCGTTGGGATCTGAATCTACAAGCACAACATCTGGTGATTGGAGGTGGATCTGAAGCTACAAGCCACAACACCTTGTGATCGGAGGTGGCATCTCAAGCAACAAGCAGGAGCAACAATCGGCCAAGAGGGCAGCTCGGAACATCGATCGCATGTGTGGGTGAGTGCTTGGCTTTTCTTCTGATGTGGACCAGGTTCTAGAACAGGATTAGATTTTAAGAACTGGTAAAAAGTGTTGAAACGCCTTTAGGTTTGGTAGTTTGCACTGTTGTTTTGGAAGTAGCCGACACTCGGAGCGATCATGGACCTACAAAAGCTGCAGAAACCGGAACTGTTGCTATTGTGTGAGGAATTGGGAATTAATACAAGTGGTTTGGCACGAAAACCCTTGATTATAAAGGCAATCACTGATCTGGGAACCGATGATGAGGAGCTCAGTGAAGCATGGAACCTCATCGGGCAAAAAAAGGAACAGCTCAGACAGCAGAAAGAGGAAAGGGAGCGCGAACGTCAGAGGGAAAAAGAGGAAAGGGAGCGCGAACGTCAGAGGGAAAAAGAGGAAAGAGAGCGTGAACTTGAGAGGGAAAAAGAGGAAAGGGAGCACGAACGTGAGAAGCTTGAGAGAGAAGCAAAAAAGCGGGAGCTAGAAATTGAGCTCCGGAAATTAGAAGTAGAGTTGAGCAAGAGGTCGGGCAATTGTCCCCAGCTAGCGGTACCTCTTCTCAACAAGGAGGCAGATTTCAAGATGTCAAAGTACATGCAGCCATATGTGATATCAGGGGATATCGGTCTGTATCTGGGTAACTTTGAGCGAACTTGCGAAGAACTGTCCTTCCAGCGAGACACGTGGTCTCAGAGATTATTGACGGTTCTGCCCTGCGAGGCAGCGGAGGTTGTCGCGCGGCTAAACAAGGAGGACGCGGACAACTACGAGAAGGTCAAAGCTTGCCTTCTGATTTTCGGAGACAGAGATGTGCGGGCCTTAACACGTTCAAAGGCGCGAGAACTAGCTACACTGCTCATACCAGAAAATTCCACAGCGGAGGAAACGGCAGTTAAGACAGTGGTCGATGCGGAAGATAGCGGGTCAGAAAACTTTGAGAGCGAGGCATCTCAGATAAGTCAACTTGAAAGTGAGCTTGATGAGACGCGGAATGAGGACGTTCTTGAGAGTAACCTCTTGCCGCCAGTCTCTAGTAATCTCACGAGACTTTTAAGTGGAACTCGAGAGGACTTAGCTATGGAGCAAGCCAATGATCCCAAGATACAGGAGATAAGAGAGCGCCACCGCGCCACTAAGACAGCAAAGAACATTTCTTTTGAGATGAGAAAGGGAGTGCTGTATCGCTTATTCAAGGATAAGCGCGGAGTAGAGCGGGACCAATTAGTCGTTCCCCAAAAGTACCGCGGAGACTTACTGCGACTTTCCCATGGCAGCTCGTGGTCATGTCACCTTGGAATAAGGAAAACAAAGCAGAGGCTGTTGCAAGAATACTATTGGCCTGGATGTTTTAAGGACACGGAAAATTTTGTACGATCATGCGACACGTGCCAGCGGGTTGGAAAGGCGCAAGATAAGTGGAAAGCTCCGATGGTGTTAGTACCAATCATTACCGAGCCGTTTCACCGGTTAGTAATAGATGTAGTTGGGCCACTTCCTGTGACAGAGTCAGGGTACCGTTATATCCTCACTATGTTATGCCCAGCCACAAAGTTTCCAGAGGCTGTTCCGCTGCGCGAGGTGACGTCCGAGAGTGTAGTGGATTCGCTGCTGTCAGTGTTTGCACGAGTTGGATTCCCTTCCGAGGTCCAAAGTGATCAGGGTAGCGTTTTCACGAGTGTCCTCACCACCTCATTTCTCGAGCGATGCGGCATTAAGGTAGTGCATAGCTCGATCCATCATCCGCAGAGCAACAGCGTAGAAAGATGGCACTCTGTTCTCAAACGAGTCCTGAGGGGACTGTGCTATGAAAACAAGCGCGAATGGGATACCTGCCTGCCTGCAGCGCTTTTCGCTTTGCGGTCAGTGCCGCACGAATCCACTGGATTTAGCCCAGCCGAGTTGGTGTACGGAAGGTCACTGCGCTCACCTTTGCGAATGGTGCGCGAAGCCTGGGAGGGGCGC